>NW_020956775.1:337899-342910 GCF_003031625.1 Empidonax traillii | reverse complement strand
AAGGCAATCCATCTACGTCCTGAGGACCTCGCTGCCACCGTCCAAGCGTGCTTGGCCCCGGCAGATGAACCTCAGGATTAAAGGGTGGGCTCAGTTCCGCGCACACTGTGTCTCACCTAAAAAATCCAATGCGCAGGCTGGAAGGTGGAAAGACCTTCCCCGGTTCTTCGTTCGCGAAGAGACTGGCCATTATTAATATTTTTAACTCCTGTATTCTGTTTCTTATGTCTTTATCAAACCATTTACAGAAGTAAGTTCTTTTATATGGACTCCCAAATGAAAGTGAAAGTCCTTTAGAAGCTTAGAGCAAACTTGACAAGAAGGTGCTTGTTAACTTAAATGAATCAATATTTAACAGCCAGTTAGTTTGAAACACAGACTGTGTCTAGGCTCTACCTCCACCTCCATATACAGATCAATGAGGAATAATTTGCACTATGATGATGACACAGTTTAACCCCAGTTGGCAACTAAGCTCCACACAGGTCCTTGCTCCCTCCCCAAGAGCAGGATGGGGGAGAGAATTGAAAAAGTGAGAAAACCTGTGAGTTGAGATAAATAAAGTTTAATGGAACAGACAAAGAAGGGAAAATAATATTAATCAACATCATTGAGTTAGAATATACAAAACAAATGAGGGCACTCATCAATTACTCTCATGGGCAGAACAGACTCGACTTGGGGAAATTAAATTATTACCAATCAAATCAGAGTAGGAGAATGAGAAATAAAAATTAAATCTTAAAACACCTTCCCACGAGCACTACCTTCTTCCCGGGCTTAACTTCATTCACACAGTGGTACAAGGGGACAACAAATGAGGTTTATGGTCAGTTCATCACACAATGTCTCTGCTGCTCCTTCCTCCTCAGGAGAATTCCTCATGCATTTCCCCTCCTACAGCATGGGTTCCTGGTTGTAATTGAGAAGGATTTTTCCCCCCTTCTGAAATATGTTATCCCCTGGGCTCTACCAATGTTGCTGATGGGCTCAGCCTTGGCCAACAGGGGGTCCTTCTTGGACATGTCTGACATTGGTTCTCTTGGACATGGGAGAAGCTTCCAGCAGCTTCTCACAGAAGACACCTCTGTACTCCTCCCCCTACCAAAACCTTGCCACACCAACTCTGTAAAGTTACCATTATTATAATTCTCGTGCTGAATCCAAAACACAGCAATGTACCAACCATGAGGAAGGAAATTAACTTTATCCCAGCCCAAACCAGGACAGTACTCACACCTCATTCTGTACTTTCATGTCATTCCCAGGTCAAACATTTTCCACACATCCCAATTAATCACGATCATCTTTCCTATCTTTTGACAGTCACACACGGTGTAGGATTGTTGCAGGCTGCAGCCAGTTCTGGTTCCATCACCACTGTGTTTGTCTGGTTCTATTACCAAAAATAATTCTCCCTTTATTCGGATGATTTTACTGTAATGCTGTTGATATGGTAAATCATCAATCCAAAACACAACAGAATACCTGCTACTAGAAAAAAAATTAACTCTTTCTTAGCTGAAATCAGGACAGATGTTTTATAAGAACACTACAGAATTAATCAATAAGATGACCAACCTTGCAATACAAGCAGAAACTACCTAAGTTTCATTAATATTACAAGAGTACTGTTCAGTCTTTTAAACCAAAAACACAGTGTAACTTATGTATTTAAAGCTGTAAAATCTCGTAAGGGTTGTGGTCTGTGTTAATTACAGTCTGTCTAGGAAGGCGAAGTGGAATTTAAGTTGATCCTTTTAGTGATTAATTATTCAAAACAAAAACAAAATAAAAACAATTGACTGAAGCATTATAGTCAGTACCTACACATTAACCTGGCACTACACATGGGTGGTCCTATAGCAACACACATAGACTCTTAATGTGATAGATAAATTAAACCACTGGGATGCTCTTGCTGACCTGTTACATTTAGAATTTATCAGGGTAGGACTGATAGGGAGGTATGTTAATAAGACATTACAAATTTAAAACTCACGTTTCATTAAAAGTTAGAAACAGCACCCAGCACTAGCAATCTCTGCAAGTACGAGTTCATTTGTTGCAAAAGAACTAGATTCTGGTTGGTTTAAAGTCCTTGGGCCTGGTCTTAATGTTCTTTTCAGGAACAGATTCTGGTAAGGCCATCTCAGGATGGGTCTATGGGATGGTAAAAGAAAGTAAAGGAGGGATCGGGATTTCTATACCTGCTTGTCCAGAGCAGATGTGATCTGAAGAATATCCAGATGCTGAGAGTGCTCGGCTGAATCAGCAGATGCAGCTCACCTGAGTCTTAACAGTCAAAGACTACCAAGACTGACTCAGCACGTCTGTTTCTTTAGTGCTACAATCAGCAACACGACTACTCTTACTTTTTGTTCTGAAGTATGGACTGCAATAAATGAAAACATCCATTTGACAGCGAGAGACACACCAACTTCTTAAAAACAGAGATCTTAAACAATGAGAAATTGCCAAAAGACAATGCCACTATGAAAATCAAACAGATGGTGAAACAAAAAAAAAGACAAGTGAAGTTCACTGAAAATGAAACACCCCACCATGTGAATCTAAGTCGAGATTGTGCTGTTTTCTCCTCCTTCTTTTTCTCCCCACAATTAATTTTGGTCCTTTAATCAAGTGTTACATTTCTCCTCTTCCAGGCTAACTAAAAATTTTTGTATTTCCCTCGTACCACGCAGCACAACCAAGACAGAGAGTTTACTAGTGGAAGAAGAACATGGGGGAAATCAGATGAGAGACCACATAAACATTAAAGAAATGGAGACCTGGTTCTTAGGAAGGGAGTTTTCTGGTCTCCAAAACAGGGCAAGGTTCAGCTGAAATCTTTGCTCCAGTTGGGATGTTCATAACAGCTGTCCTCGACTTGGGTTCTCTAGTACAAGTTGGCTTTGTGTTACACCCCTTTTCTCAGTAAGGAATTGCTACAGTCTTGATCCTTCTTGTCCCAAGCTATTTACATGAATATTGTAATAGCTCTGAGACTTAATTCTCCATGCACAGCATGATCATATCTATCTAAATCTCTATCTGTATGTATATTTATAATTTTACCTTTTTCTATATATTCAGCAAACTAAGCTAAAGTATCAACCAAGTGTCTACCAGTATCTATTTAATTTCTTCTCAAGTTCCTAATTCCTGATGGATGATGATGACATAGATTTATTGTGAATCTTGCAGTGGGTGATCTTAATTTCAGCCTATTAAGTTGTTACTGAGGTACTTGTTCTCTGCATGACAAAGTCCAACCTATTTTGATCTCTAGAGGCTTATCAAAGCTTTTATTCTTACTGAGTCTTTCCTTTGTAGTTGTGGAGTGGGTTAGAAAATTTAAACTGCAGTTCGTCTTTGGTTAGTTTTCAAGTTTCATACAAAGAAACTATTTTTAATTTAGATTTCAGACCTAAGCATTTTTTAGCTCTCATCTGTGACAGATTGAGTGCAATGTCCAGCATTTCTGTGAACTCAGTAAACTGGACTGAACAGGGAAGAAGCTGTCAACTGAACAGGAAATTCTTTCTTTTATCATAAGCGGTTATGGGTGCATCTCCCACTGTGACACACAAGATGAACCTGAGGTTGCTTTTTGGAGAGGGAAGAAAGACAAACGCTCTCATTTGCTCCTGTTGCAGCTTCTCTATTGCATTTGGATAAAGATCTCCAGATCTAAAAGCATGGGTCAGGTGGCTCTTGGTTAAGGCACTCTCTTGCAGTAGTTGAGGAGAAGTAGGAGTGAGAAGACAGTGAGTACCAAAGGCTTTAATATGTTTGAAGGTGATGTGGGTCCTTCATATCTACTGAATTATCCCACATGGAGTATATGTGATACATAAGCCTGGCTCCTACTGCAGTCTCCTGCTGTATTTCTCAAGGAAAGAATAGAGCTCAGGAACTAATACTGAATGGAGAAAGTGATGGATTAAGTGCCTGGACTGTGGAGAGAGTGGGATATATCTCTTGATATATCTCTTATCAGCTGGTGCATCTACTTGGGTGCACTACACCTTCCTACTTGGGTTGTGAAATCCTTTCTGAGGCATTGCATGGGATGGTGAGATGATTCCAGGCCAATGAGAAGTGCAAAGGCCAAGTATTCAAACCTTCATGAGCCAAGTGGGTCAAGGGGATTAAAAGACTGTTCCCACCTCTCAAGATGTGCTTTGTAAAGAAGTTGGACCCAGGTTGGCACTGCCACCAATACACCAGTGAAAAGGAATCAGTGTAGTAGACAACAGAAACTTTCCAGAGGCAGTTATTTTGATGAAAGATACACCAACGTAGGGCCACATTTGTTTATCTCTATTTCATGAATAGTTAATACAGATACAAAGAACCTTATCAGGATAGAACTGACTCCAGTAACTCTCATGAACATGTTCATGATGACTGTTACAACTATACTTTGTCAAGAGGTAAGACTTTTTGCTGCCACCGTGCAGCTCTGCTTCATTTAAATTATATTAATGCCTGTTACACACTAGAATTCCAATTGTTATAATTGTATGTTACAGATTATTAGTTTGTATGCTAAAAAAGTAACAGGAAGAGGGAAGTGTGTTACATTGCAAATCTCTTTCCTGTCCTGTATGTATGAGTTAACATAAAATGCACTTTATTCCTAATAAAATTATGTCAGGGCCCTGTTGCAGTGCTTCGTTACCCATTCTCCACAAAGAGGCATGGCCCCATCAGTCTTGTGATGAGATGCCACCAAATAAAGTTATTATGCCAAGAAGCAATCTAGGGAGAAGCTATTATCTGGTTTTCTACAAAAGCAGTTTCTAGTCTTATTGGCTTGCATTATGTAGTAGAAACTGAATTTATACAGCAGAAATTGAACTTAGGAGGGTACAGTGAAACATGCATGCTACCCATTTTTCAGCCTGACTGTAGGATGTTAAAGTTCCTTCAGAGAAAGCAGAGCTAATATTCGAAGATCTGAAGGTGCAAAGTCAGCATCTCAGCTAAAGACAGCAGTAGGAGT
>NW_020956775.1:270462-337732 GCF_003031625.1 Empidonax traillii | reverse complement strand
TACAAAAGCAGTTTCTAGTCTTATTGGTTTGCATTATGTAGTAGAAACTGAATTTATACAGCAGAAATTGAACTTAGGAGGGTACAGTGAAACATGCATGCTACCCATTTTTCAGCCTGACTGTAGGATGTTAAAGTTCCTTCAGAGAAAGCAGAGCTAATATTCGAAGATCTGAAGGTGCAAAGTCAGCATCTCAGCTAAAGACAGCAGTAGGAGTCATGCAGTTATGATAAAAAGGGTTACACAAAAGTCATGCTGAAATCTATTCCTCATTTAAATATGGCAGGAAAAGCTGGCAGGCCTGAAAAGAGACCTGCTAGTGCTGCAGATAATTACAAGTGCCTTCACTAGTTGTTTATTTACAAGAACAACTATAGCCCTTGCATGTGAAAATCTTATCACTTATAAATGGAAGTTTACATTATTTGACTACACAGGGGTGAACTTCCATGTGCATAAATATGCCTTAGGGCCCAGTTTTAGATTAGAGAAATCTAATCCTGCGAGCTCTGCAAAATTGAAAATTTGTTATCCAGATGTTGCTTTGAAGTATTTTGACTGAAATTTTGCCTATAGGTTTACAGGGGAATAAAACAAGAGGAAAATTTGTTCTCTTGGAATGTTCTTGTTAGGGGCATTGCTACCATTTCAGTCATATTACAAGGATTTACTGTCATAATTTATTCTGAGAATTTAGAAAATGCAGAGAAATTCCAGCAGAGAATTTTGTAATGTCCAGGCAACATCAGCAAGTATTCAGATTTGAAGACAGACTATAAAGTAATGCACTGGGAATAGATTCATATGAGTTAGACTGAAAAATATTCAATCACAGGTGTTTAAACATGAGTATTCACTTTCAAGTTATTCAGACAGAGAGGGGAAAAAAAGAAAGGGAAGAGAACATGCATAAGGGAAAAGGGGAAAGAACATTTGGAGACTTTTTGCCAATTTGGGATTGAGATGTGTTAGTAAAATAAATATCTTGATATTTATTTTACACTCAGCAGCCTTGAGAAAGGAAACAAAACTCCCTCATTTCTTTTTCATGAGAATTTGCTGCTTAAGAACACCTTCGGTTACACTGTGATTATTTTCTTCAGTCTGTGATGTAAAACCGTGTTCAACAGAGAGTCCTACTGTGTCCTGTGTTCTCCTCAGTTGTAGACACTTGCAGTCTGTGCTCAGTGGAGAGTCTCAGTGTTTGTTACAATAAATATCAGGCCACTGAGCGTAACATCTCCAAGTGCTGGAATTCCTGCCTTCACCAGAACGACATTTTGAAAGGTGTAGCTTTGGGCTCAAAAGACAGGGACTAAGAAAATGAAGGCAGCTTTTGCAAATAGCAGTGCTGGAGAAACCTCTCTGGCTCCTTTCAGGAATGCCAGCATTCCAATGTAACTCACTACCAGTTGTCCATATATTGTCATATAGCAAGGAATGGCAAAGTACATTTAGTTCTAACAGGTGTTTAAGTCTCTCTTCCATCATTAAGCCTGTACTTGAAGGTTTTGGGTCTTTTTTCAGAGCTGGATATGAGCCCACCCTGAAGATGGTTTGAGGAAGAGTCAGCTCAAGACCCCTCTCACAAGACCACCATCCAGGAGGCAGCAAACAAAGGAGAGACGGGATTGCTGAAGACTCTCTAAAATGTGATTGTACTCTACAGGAATTAGGTCTCCTGGTGAACTCTGCTTGGCTGTGGTAGTGGTGACAGACTGCTGAAGCTCTGAGGTTGCTAAGGGACCACAATTCTGCCTGAAGAACTGCAGGAATAGAAAAGGAAAACTGGAGGGAAATACACACACCCACTCACAGATGGACATCTAGAGGTGGGAGAGAGGCACATCTGACCTTAGACTACCCTGAAAAACTTGAAGGAGCTCCAGGTGAAGGTTGTTTTCCAAAAGAATGGACAGAAAAAAGGAGACAAAATTAAGGAATTCACTGGCTCAGATTACTCTGGCATTGGCCACAGCTCTGGATACTCCTGGTTAAGTCTCATCATAAGGACATGTGAAAGGAAGGCTCATTGCTCATGCAGAAAGGTGCTGAACCCAGTCTCTGCAGGAGAGTGGAAGGTGATATTGCAGGTGGAGAAGGGGCCATCCTGAAGCTCATCCTGAAATTTCTGTCTGATAAAACCTACCCTCTTATTTGGATTTGGAATCATGAAGGCCAAGGAGCACTGCAGCTTAACACTACCCCCAACACTACACCTGAACCCCTCCTCTAACTTGTGGATTTTCTGTGCAGACTCTCCTAACCTTCCAAATCACCTTCATAAGGGAACACAGGTAGGAAATGTCCACCAAGGTAACAGCTTGTGTAGGTGCAGGGCTACATAGTCAAAAGTAACACAACAGTACTAAGTTAAAATGCTTCATCACAGTAAACCCGTCTCTCCCTAGGAGGTCGGTCCTCTGGATGGTACTAACCTTGAAGCTGACATTAGATTTACAGCTCAATTCCCTTGGGCAATGATGCTGATTACATCCATACTAAAAGAGCAAAGCAAGTTCATTTCCTTTGCCTCTGTAGCAGGAACTCACTCACGGCTGCCACAGGAAAGCCTGTGACAGGTTCCTGAATTGCTTTAGACGTTCGGCAGCTGCAGAGCTCTTTGCAAAGGATAGAAATCTTCCACTGCTTCAGAACAACTGACAGCTGAAGAAAGATGATCAGCCAAATTCTTTGTTGTAGCCACTTCATATACCAAGATAAGTAGAGTGATTAAACTGATTTATAGTGCTTGGATACCCAACTGCTTTACTCCCCAAGCTAAGACCCACAGAACAGGTACTCAATTGCTTAATGAAACGAAACAACCATCCTTCTATTGACAGGATTATTACTGAAATGTAAGCAGAGGGATTGTTGCTCAAATTGTTGCTTTAAGGCACACTGACCTTTCACATGTGGCTTGAGTCAAAAGTCCTGGGGCTCAGTCTGAGTGAATTTGCTGGGACAGGTATTTAGTATGGGACTTGTCTGCCTGGCAGTTGGTAGCTGAAGATAAGAGTAGAGTTATCTTCCTCTGGGTTACATTAAGGGCTCACTTTCTAGTCAATGCAGATTTCATCTGTCACTCAATGGACTCTAAGACGTGATAATCTCACTGTAGAATAGACATCTAAAATATATCAGATGAATCATCTCTGAAAATGTGCATTTCCCCTCGATTTATCTAAATCTGCACTTGCAGCTAAGGTTGCCTGAGAACCCAGAAAACCAGGCACTAGTAAATCCACTTAAGTGATTAGCAAAATTCTCAAGTACCTTATCCATGTTGTTAGGCAGAGACCCTACCCTGCTCTAAGCATTTCCATTAATTGCTACGTTAACAACTCACACACTTAAATCAGAGGGTCAGTGGTCACCAGGTGAGTCCTTGTGAAGTGAAAGGGCAGAGAGGAAAACTTTACTGACAGATTTTCTTGGCTATCACCAAAGCATTTATTTCCAAGCCCTTTTGATACCCAGGGGTATGGCGGCTGCTGATAATTTTCAATGGCAAACTAGCATTTGATTTAAAGCTGCAAAGCTCTTGGTCTCTTGTTGTTCCAGTGGGAATATTACTACCAGCAAGGCTGGCAACAAGTGCTGCTGGTAAATACTCTTGACATGGACCATTCATAATCAACACAGCTCAGCACAACCTTTAAAGGAACATACCTGAAGGAGATTGCCTGAGGCAATCCTGTTCAAGTACATTTTCACTGTATGTAAATCTGATGCAGGATCCCTCCTCCTTGCCATGATCCTAAAGAGGCAGTAGGTTCCAGGGGCTAGGTGAGACACTGCTCAAGGTGATGTCATGAGCATGGTTAGGACTCAGGCTGAGGGCTATGGCACAGGTTTAGCATGTGTCTGGGAATATGAATGTACCACAATATCCATACTTTTTTAGCATATATCATCTGAGAGGTTACTAGATTGAGTAATTTCAGTGATTCACACAGGAATATTCACTATTTTAGGTATGTGCTTAAGTATCTTGTCCTAGTGACTCTTTATGCCTTATTCTGAGAAAAGAAATGTGATGTGTGGGGTAATACAGCATACTGGTGCTAATCTGAAGCACTTCTCTTCTCGTGCTTTGGCTCTGTATTTTAGGAGGGCTAGACAGCTTTCTTTGGGAACAGCAATGCAGCCAACTTTCACCATATGCTGTGTGGGTTCCCTCTTTCCACTCCTCAAAGGAACTGACAGCCTTTCCAGAAAAGAAACAAAACAGAGTACTTCACACACACACAAAAAGAGGTTCTGAAGGTTTTTATTCAGGATCATAATAATAATAAAAAAGATTTTACACAAGAAAATTCAGCAGAGACACCTCAGAATAGCTCAAAGCCTGGGACATTGGTGACCCACCTTCCCACTTGGGTCAATTTGCCATTCTACCTTGGTTTTTTCTCTGACTGCAAAGGAGCTTTGGCCATTGGATTATGGGCTACTCCAGACAAATGTTTATATTTTATATCTTTTGTCCAAGAGTCAGCTTTTTTGTACTGGAGACATGGTCCTGACTGGATATCTTCTAATGAAAATCATATTTTTTTCTGGTATGCTGTGAAGCTGAACATTTAATTTGCACTAAATGACTTGTGCACTATTCCATTTCCTTTAAAAAAAGCAGTCAGCTCCCATTTACAGAACCTCAGATTGCCACAAACTTAATCCCACTGGCCCCGCTCAAGCATTTTCACCTTGATGTCACTGGGAGTTGTACTTTGGGGACCTGAAAAGCAGTACCTGTGAAGCACCTGCATCACTAATGTGAGGATTAGTGTTCTGTGTTTCACATCATGTCTTTGTTTCTTTTAACTTGCTCTCCCAGAGGGTGTAATTTGGTTAGTTACTTAGTTCACATCAAAGGCGTTCTTCTGCTGAGATTTACAATGCTAACACTTAACAAAATTCCTGCCCTCCCAAAAGATGCACGTGTAAGATAAAGGCACTGCTGAGGGCAGCTGGCTCTTGGCTACCTGGGTTATCCATTCCTGAGCTTCAGAGCTGACTCAACTCTAACTGTGCTGTTTGAGGAGGCACAAGGAGACACAGCTGTATTCATTCCAGGGCCAGAAATAATGACATTCATTTTTGGGCTGTGACAACTTGAATTAAAAACCTGGTCAGAATAAAAGCCTGTAGAGCTGGCACAGACACTCCTCCTGAGTATTGGTGAGGCCAAGGGTCTGGACTACCACTTATGGTTCCAAATTCAACCAGCTCAGGTTGACCTGGGATCATTATTTCCAACCATGACAGATAAAGACACATTTTCCTAGTTCCTGCCAGGAATCACAACCAAGATAACAACCATCTGCCAAATCATCTTCAAAGTAACTGTGCAGGACTCTGCGTCTCAAGAAATACAGGCTTCATCTGGAGACTGGTTGGAGTCTACTAACTCCTGTCCTATGGCCTTGGGGAATGAGGGACAGGAGGGAAGGATCTTTTTTGCCAGGTAGTGCCATGCATTCAGGATATGAAACAAGAGACTGGGAAAGTATTCCTGAATCCCTTAGTACAGTCATAACCCGGGTATCTTTATTAAAGTGAGCCTGAGCCCCAGGATGAGAAAAGCCCTTCTGAATCCAAACAGGCTCAGCCTTGTTAACTTACTTGTGAGGCCAGATTTGAATGGGTCCCATGCATTTGCACTGTGCCTTGGCTTGGAAGTCATTCCTCCAGGAACAAAAAGTAGGAAGAGAAGAAAAAACCCAGTGTCTACAAAGAAGCCTGAGGGCTGACCTGGGGTCAGCAGGGAATAAAACATAACTTTAAATGACACCATCGTCCCAGGGCACAGGTGCTACTAGTGTTGTCCAGGGTATTCCAAGGTGCCAGCACCTTAGATGATGGAGTGGTGACTATGGTGTCTAAGTGACATCCTGGTTAATGAGGTTTGATGGTTATAACCACAAAAATCTCCACTGTTAATTGTAATATAGGCTGAGTAATAAATAGATGCTGCTTCAACCTCACAGTTAGCACTTCATGTAATATATCTACTATGGTAGACTACATGTAAATCTGCTGGAGAACTAGAATTCTTTTTCTGATAAATATACCACCCATTTTACCCTTTCCACTCTCTAGCTTAAATTTTTTAGGATGAATATATTTAGAAGTCTCAAAATGTAAATTTGCAAGGGACTTTTTTCCCCACAGCATTTTTCTAGAGGGAGGGAATTTGCTAGAGCCATTTTGGTACAGTGAGACGCCCCACAAAGTGATTTTCATTGCAAATACATTGTATTACTTAATTTTCTACTAAAATCATGCTTCTTATCAGATCTTTACCTGCAAACCAGCAGCACAGAAGTAAATTTTTCTTGTCAAGGCTATATTAAAAGGTGGGTATCCCCTTTTTTTGCTTGCAAGTCAGATTGAGAAACAAGGTAAGTACAGTCACTTTTAGTTTGGACAAAAGGTAAGATCTAGGGAAAACAGACATCTAATTTTCTTATGAATGTACAGCTGAGCTGCCTGAGGTTTCTCATGCAATTTTGCCATTGTGAAGTTGCACTAGATTCTGTTTTTCCAGGCAGTTTTCCTACAGCTCCAGTGAAGTTGATTTATGACTCACCTACTTCTACATGTTATAGTGGCAATATTAGCCAAGCTTCGTCCATATCCACATATCCTCTTTCAGATTTTCTTACTTAGGAGAAATTTTTTTACTCTATACTTGTACATGGAGCATGGTGTGTATTCACACTTTGTTCCCCTTATCATATATAGGTTAGAGAAGGAAGTTAAAGGAATATTTCTTATGCAGTGTCCTCCACTTAGATCTTAAAGTAAAAAAAGAGAAAAATCCTTCCCGTTGGGACTGAAGGTCCAAAGTCCCCATTTTTCCCTCTTCCCAAATTAAAGGCACTTACCTAAGGCACCCTAAGCTGTAAAACTAAGAGGCCAACAATCCTGCTGTGCTTAGTAGAGCAGCAAGGTTTAATGACTCCTGAACTAACTGTAGAAATGATTGGACTCCCAGCACACCCAAGTGCCCAAATTAGGGAAGATTAGTTTAGAACAAGATGCAGATGGAGCACAAGACTTCTCACTCACACCTGCAGCAGCTGGTATAAGTATTTGTGTTTGCCTCCTTCCCTCAGGCCCGTGGGCTTTGACTGACCAGGCAGCACCACTGCCCATCCCTGCCTGTGCTCTGATAGATCAGTGTTCCTCCAGGCAGGTAACAGGGAGTATAAGCTGCACGGGGGGATAACAGAAGGAAGAGGGAAGGATGTTGTCTTATCTCCTCTGTCCTCCTGTGAATCGGATGGTGATGAAAGGTGAAGAGAAATGGAATCTCCTTTTTCATTCCCATGGGAAATTATTTCATGGTCTCTGAAATTAGGGACACCTGGGCAAGATGTCCCTTGTGGGCGGTTCATCCCTTCAGTGGGGCTCGCTGGGGCTGCACTAGAGTTGCAGCTCCACTGTGTCCAACTCAAAATACAATTAAAGAAGAGAAGTGGTGTGATATAAATGGAACTACAGGTCACAGAACTGATATGCCCATAGTCTTCATTTTGAACCATGCAGAAAAGTGTTGTGGGTGTGTTCTAAGCATAAAATCTTTTATCCGAAATGAAGAGAGGAGTCCATTTATTTCACAGTGTGAGCAAAGCTCACTGAAGAAATCATATTTTGTTGTTGTATTTTTCCCTGCAGTGTATTTGCTACCCTCACTTTTGAGAGCTTGCTGCTCTCTGTGTGGTACCTGACACATCCTGCATGGCTTTCAGATGCATTAATTCTGAAACGGGTGAAAAAGAAATAGACAGTGACAGACAGGAGTGGCAAAAAATAATTGCCAGTATTTTGCAGAGAAGGGAGAGAACAAGCAATACAAGGAAAGATGCAGATAGAGATACCTCAGTGATTTCTTTCTGATTTGGTTGATGCCTGATAATTGACAGAGCTCCACTCTGAGGAGTAAGCAGGGAAAAGAGAAGGGAGAGAGGGCGAGATAAAATCAGATGTAGAGGGTTCAGTTGCTATTCATTTTAATAATTTTCATCTCCCAGCATTAAGCTTTTGTATCTTTGTTATTCTAGTGGTGAAAGATGGAGGGGTAAGAACATGAAACCTTAGCTTTATCACCACTTATCATCCTTACAAAAGACAGGCAAAGTAGCAACTTCCTTAATAAGACAGGATGATAATGGATAAGGCTGGTATAAGTGGTTTCCAAGGACACCTGCTTTGGGAGGAGGCAGGGCTTGCAGTGCTGGCTTGGGAAAGACAGTGCAGGGAAGAGCAGCTGCTCTTCCCCCTCTCCCCTTGGGTCAGCAGCACTGTTCGTGTTTGCTGGTCCCCATGGATGGGTGGTGTCACTGGTGCTTGGGAAGCTGATCCCAGCCTGGTTCATGCCTCTGTCTGCCAGTGCTGGAAAACAAGTGTTTACACTCCCAGGTTACACATCAGGGCCCTGAAGGCAGTGGGGTTGGGGCAATCTGTGGAGATTTGTACCCCTGTGCTGCCCATGCCAAGAGGGGTGAGGTATTTCCACGGGTGGCTGAGCCACCTGCTTTTAGGCATCTTGATTAATTATTTTGAGTGTAGAAAAGGGTTAAATATGAGCCTATACATCTCCTTGATTCAAAACTATAGTTGTGCTTGAGAAAAAAGGCTGAATGAAATTCATCTTGGGACACAAAAAAACCCTGATTCAGCTATACGCATTTAAGCATATATATAATTTTTCAGCAAGTGTTTCATAAGCATAAACTATCATAAGTTTAGACAGTGTTGAATTAAGGCCAAGTTTCCCTCTTGATACTAGATTGTGATTTTTTTTTTTTTTTTTTTTTTTTTTTTGACTACAGCCCAGTGGAAAAAAGCAAGACAACATTTTTGTTAATAAACATTAGAGAACATGAGAACAGATCATAACTATTCCACTTTAATTTTCTCATAGGATTAAAAGTGAAAAAAAAAAAAAAGACAACGGTGTTTTTTATCTTCTCTAAAATTTATTGATTTCTCATTGAAATGCCTTTTGCTTTTAGAAAATCAGAAGATGTTTTTTGAGGAAGGGACAATATTCACTGGGTTAGACAGTAAAATCCTACATTGCTAGGATCTTATTTCAGTGTGGTATCTTATTAAAGTAAAGAAGTCTTGGCAAAGTTGTGTTGACAATATCACTGACTCTTAATGCAGAAGACAGCCCTAATGTTAGAGGATTTATGTTCTTTAGAAAGAGAAAGAAATCATATTTGAAGTTGGCTCGAGTAGTCTCAGCTCAAGCTGGAATTAAGTTCTTCTCTGATACCTTTTTCTTTTCAGAGCTTAAACTGAAACCTCTGTTTGGGGTCACATCATTCCCTGTCAAATACCTTTGTACTGAGAACATACTGGCCTTGCAAGGTAATGCCCTGCTCCCTAAAAATGCAGTATGCTGCTGAATAATACATGAGATGACAACAGTCATCGTTTTAATTACAAATAAATAATAATAAATTGCAAACATATAATAACACTATATATAATCATACAGTTGAGGTAAATCATGCATCCCTACAGCCCTACTGAGATCAGGTACAAGACCAGCTTCAGAAACTCTGAGGACTTCAAATGCTAAATAAAACTTCTGATCCCTTATTTTGTCCTCTTTGGGGTCCTTCATCATTCCAATTCACAAACAGATACTGTTGTTTAGCCCAGAAACTTGTGTTTGATCATAACATTGATTTCGAAAGCTGTGCTGGCTTTAAGGACAAACAAGTGGAAAATCCGTCATTTCCTTTGGGAATTTTTTTAGGTATTTAAATCAATATGCTAATACAAAACATGTCTTTTTTTCAAATTTATCCTTTTCTTCATATCAGACACCAGTTCTTGTTATCCTCTTCTAGGTTAAAGAGCCCTTACAGAAGCAGGACGTTTCCTGCATATCAGTACTCCCACAACAGCAGTCCAAGTGGATTCTAATTTCTTTCATTAGCTGGATGGGAGAACCTAAGTGGCCTGGTTTAGGACATCTTTCTCTAACATCAAAATGATTTTTGTAGCTTTCATTTGCAAACCTTTTCAAACTAATGCAGTGTGAAATATGGATTAAGAGCTATGGGGAACAAATTCAGTAGATGGGGAATTACCTTTCTGATTTGGTGTCTGTCACCACCTATCTCCTTTCTTTTCCTCTTCAGGAAATGTCGCTTTAGTGGAGAAAAATAAATCTGTGCAAAACATTTCGATACCTTCTACTGTGTGACAGATCAGCCACACTGCAGCACAGGGACATAGGCTCTGATGTGTGTTGAGCACACTGCACTTACTGCACCACGTACAAGCTGTGCAGATGTCCAGCATCACCTGGATGGTCATATGGACCCTTGACTACATGGCAGCTGAAGCCCCTGCTTCTCCATTTCTCTCTCTGCAACTCACCAGAGCTATAGGGGTCTGCATCTATACGTTCATGCCATAGTAGTTTGTGTGTCGACATGGCAGTTCAGATTGCTCAAGTCATTCTTGCTGCTCTAAAGAAGTTGAGCTCACCATTTCCAATCCTCTCTTTCTGGAAATTCCAAGTTTATTCCCTCAGCTTCTTCAGCATAGAAAGAGTTTTAACAAGTTGACCAAAAAGAAAGAGAGTGAAACTTGCCTTCAAGTGCTTTATTCAGAAGAACTTAAGCAACAGCATCAGAGGAGAAACACACTGCTCCTACATAGTTGCTTAAGGATTATCTATAATTTGGGCTCCCCGTGTAGACTCTGTGTGAACAGCTAAATGAAAGCCTTTTGTCTTCAGTGTGTAAGAAGTAAAACTCCCTGACCCCCATAGTCTGAAGAAACTTTAAGAAGCAAATAGTAAGTCTTGAAAGGATTGAATTTCAACTCAAGAGACTGTTGCATTTAAAATCCTTCTGACTTCAAAGAAGGTTTAAGATAAGTACTTCATAACTGATTTTATAATCTTACTAATTCCTGCTGCTCCATTGTTACACAGGTTTTATACTCAGAGTCCTCAGCACAGTGTGACCCTGCACCAGTGGAGACCCTGGGATGTAGCCTGCACAGTACATTATAAAAGTTCATTCCACAAGTCCTGCTAACCACCCCATGTATATACAGTGAGATCAAACAGTAAAGTTTTCCTGTCGTGCCTTAATTTATCTGAGCTATTACCTACAGAGCTTCCACACCTTCCAAAGACTAAGTGAAGGCTTTATTTTTCAGATGACAATTTACTTGTTATGAAACACTTAACTTCATATCTTAGTGGGGTATAACTATTTTAGGAGACAGTCAGTAATTTTGTGCTTCAGCAGTGCTTAGCTGTACACACCCTTCATTTCTAATCCATGGATTGTGCAGTGCAAAGGAAAATTACTAAATGGATCACTGAGATCACTTGCCTAGTTCTCCCAAAAAATCACTTCTGGAGATCTCAATCTTTGAATTTTTAGGAAGAAGGAAAAAAAGAGAGTGAGAGAGAGAGAATAACTTAGTTGGGAAATACTGGTGAGGCAGCTGGAATGCAGCTGCTAGAGCAGGCTCTGGCAAACAGTCTAACCTGTTTCATCACCCTTTAAAGAAAAGAAGCATGTAATCCATGGGCTCAGAGTTAAGATTTGGAACAAGGTCTGCAGATAAGGAAAGCTACCCATGTAAAAGTGGTATAATTGTTTCTTACACACCTTCATCTTCCTGGTCTCCATTCAAGTTAAGAAGTTTAATTATTGGTTTATTTATAAGGCTGAATGACATTATCAGAAATCACAATGCATAAGGAGTCCAAGGGAAACCTTTGTCAAGTCCTGAAGCCAGAACATCTCCTCCACAGAAGTCAGGTAGACCATCAACGTGGTCACCTCTATTTCTGCTCTCTGCTCCCCCATTTTAAAACTCTGTGGCATTCAAGCCACAAGATTTTTTTTCCAAGTGTTTCAGATGTGCAAGCTGTATCCATCTGAAAGACAAATTGCCAGTTACCTGAACCATCATATGGCTTTACTTGTTCATCTCCTGCCTTCTTGCTCGCCCTTATCCAGTTGCAGATCCCACACTTGTGGATTTTTCACCAGTATTATCTCTCATAGAGTAACACCTCCTTTTCAGGCCACACATGGTGGCGCATGAGAGGGATGGGATCCCTGATGCTGCTTCACTTGAGCAGAACCTCTACATGCTGCAGTAGATCACCCTCTATATAGAAGGGCTAGGACAAAACAGAGATTTGAGCACAGGCTGCAGAGGGGTGAGTCCCTCAACAATTTCATACCAGTGAAGACTTTCTCTGAGACATCTTTGAATTCAGTTAAAAAATTAGAACATTCTATTAAACTGTATATGTAACCTGTCTAGATCATGCAGTCCTTGTAAAGTCACTGTGCTTAGAAAATTAGCTAATCAATCCCCTGTCTGAGTGACTGAGCACTCAATCCTCAATCTGCCTACAGCATTTTACTCCCTTAGCTTTTAGTTTCTTCTGAAAAGGTAAAAAAGCTGGCATGCAGCATTAGAGAATGCTTAAATTGATTAAACATAACATACTCAAATACAGATAAAATGCATGCTACACATTTTCTTTTTTTTAACAGAAAGAATGCCAGCAAGGTTAGAAATCAAGGTAGAGAAAGCTATTAAGAAAAAAACTCTTTTTAGGTAGCTGAAATTATGCCCCAAAGGAAAAAAAATTCACATGTCTTATCAGAATAAATGCACAAGTAAAATGCAACCCAAACCTGCGTTGTTTAAATCTTTGAATACCCTTTCCAGGTCCATCATTTGTAAAAAAACTTGAGTGCCAACAGATGGTTGAGCCATAACAAGAGCTCTGAGGAAAAGTAAGGCCAGATAAGACAGCTGACCTAGTGAAGAATAACAAAAGGCATAGACTAGATGGTATTCACCAAAAACAAAAGGCACTAAAATAGGTGAGCTACCAGGTAATACCCAGCCTTTTTGTTTAAAACTGTCTTAATATCAAGGACTAAACAGCCACATGATGCCAATTTAAAGGATGGCAGAAGACTCAGGGAATTTCAGCTTTGATGCAAGATGGTATTCGTATTGGGTAAACTGGTAGAAGCTGTAGCACAACAAAAAACTTGCCGTCATGTGGACAAACACTGGGATCTACTATCAAAAGTTGAGACTTTTGTAGAAAAGAAAAGATCATGATGCGCAAGCCTATTTGAAGTACTTTGAATGAATCTTATCTGTGGACAAAGAACTCTAGTAGGATGACAAATTTTCTCACATTTTCTAAAGGCCTTTGAGAACTCGTTTTACCAGAAATTCTTAAAAACTTATTTGTTTTGGAATATGAATGAGGAAATCTTTGCATGGACAAGCAGGTAAGTACAGGAAAGGTAGGCATGGAAGGTAGGAATAGAAGAGAAGGAACATGTAAAGGAGTCACTAGTGTCAACCTACAGATGATTTCAGTATATGCACTTTTTGAATTATACGTAGAGGATGTGGGGAAGAGTCTCATCAGTGAGGTGGGGAAGCTTGCTGATATGTTAGTATTCAGAGTAGTAAAAGACAAGTGAACTGCAAAGAATTGCAGAAGTATTACAGTATTATGTGACTTCAAGATAAAACAGCAAATGAAATTTAATAGCAAAGTGTGAAGTAATGCACTTCATTTAAAAAATGCCCCCAAACCCCAAGCACAATCATAACTTTGCATATATGATGATGGGCTCTTATTACCACTCAAGAAAAACATCTTGAGGTTAGAAAAGTCACTTCCGTGCAGCTATTAGCCTGATGCTCATTGACAATCCAAAAGCAAAGAATAAAAAGCCAAAGAATATAGAATAAAAGAGAAAATATCATTATGCCATTATACAAATCCATTAAATAATCCAACCTTTGAAGTAATGTTTGTAATTTTAATCCTTCCTCTTCAAAAGGATACAGAAAATTGGAGAATGTTCAGTGGAGGTTGCAAAGGTGAACAGAAGTACAAAACTATCTCCATACAAATTACTAGACTGAATGAGGCACCAGCAAAGATACAAGTTTTGAATGTCACGGTGGAGGTGGCAAGGTGGTGATTGCACTTAACCCTCAACATACAGGAGTTAGAGGTCACCAAGAGATGACGTCAGGTGGCTTGTTTAAAAAAAAAAAAAACAAAAAAAAAAACAAAAAAAACAACAACAATGAAACCCAAAAAAACCCAACCAACGAACCAATGGAGTTGATACTTTTTGCACAATGAATATTTAAGCTGTAGCAGTTTTGTCGGAGGTGTTGTAAATGCTAAAAGTTTGCATAAACTTAAAGAAATGACTCTGCAAGTTCAGAGGAGAAAAATCTATGGAGTCCTGTTCCACAGAGGAGCTACCTCAGTCCTGGGGCTGCCCTGGACTGGGTAGAGTGGGAGGTTGGGCAAGTGCAGTGAGGCAGCTGCATTGCCTGTTCATGCTCTCCTCTCTAGCTGTGTGAGTGCAATACTCAAGAAACACTTCAAACACATTTTTCTGTGTGTCTCAGAGAGGGAAAGAGACATTGGCTGAGGCACAATTCTTTCTTCATACCACCCAAAATGGAGGAAAGTTGTGCACTTACTCTCTAGCTCAGAAAGAGAGCTTTGTTAAGAAAGCTCAGTAAAATAGACAACTTTCACACCTCAGCAGAACCAGGGCAGAGGCTCAGCCTCCTCCTTTTCTTGTGTGGGCAAACCCACATCACAGCCCCTGACCCTCTGTGAGCCCTGGGAGGTACACACAGTGGTGCTGTCACCATGGGCTGCTCCCACACACCAGGACTGCAACCCCCTCCAAAGGATTGTGCTCCCAGGACATTCCAGCCATTCCTCTCATCTGCAATATCTCTGAAGTTCAGCTTCTGGCCTGGCACTGTCATTGAGGATATCTGGTTACCAGAGCTGTCCCCTCCTCCCCAGACATATGAAAGCTGGCAGCTTGCTGGGATTAAGTGTGAAGAGGTCTGAGCTGCTCCTGCTAACACTTCTTTGCTGTAGCTACAAAGTGCTTGGGGTGCCTTTAACCCAATGAAAATCAGGCCCTTTGTATTCAAATGAGGATGAAGTTGCTGCATAATTAAAATAATCTAATGGCAGGAAGTCCAGAGGGAATTTGCAGCTTCCTCCATACAAACACTTTAAAAAGCAGTAATGTATTCGTATAGTGCACAGCTGATTTACAGCCTAAGTGACAAACATCTTGGGCTTTAAAAAATAATCTCTACTATTTCAATTTTCCCTGTATCCCTCAGCAAATGTATGCACCACAGCCTGAGAGACTCTACCAGCCCCGCTGAAGGATATTCTGATGAAACAGCCACTGCAAACAAGTGTATTACCACAGCAAGTAAAAAAGCAAGAGTACAGCGAGGTGCAAAATGACATAGTCAGCATTACCATATATATTTACCTAGGCTAGAGCTCCGTGTAAATAATATATAAGGAATGACTCTTTACTGTGTCCTCGGGGAGGAACAGAGGTTTACAACAGATCATCTTAATAGGACACAGTGTCTAGGAGGCCTTGGAAAATTCCTGATATAAAACTTCTGCTGTAGCGTAGAAATGTGCTTGCCTATGACCCAGCTTTTACAAATGCTCAGATAACCCATAAAATGCTTTTTTGGCAATATATATTTACATATAATTCATCAGAATTTACATGGAAGTGCAAAGGGCACAGAAAGCTGCACAACACCAAAGCCCTCCCATGGAATGCTGTTCCTTGGCCACCACCCTGCTTGATTTTTTCCGTGATGGAGATTTAAGGTGACCATGATTCCTCTGGGATGGCAAGAAACACGATGCAGAGGCAACAAAGAAAGTTGATTGCAGAACTAAACATGGATGACTGCTGGGACTGTGAAGGGAGAAATGGGGTTGGCACCACTTACAGAACAGAAGCGATAAGAAGAAGGTCTATAAAAAAGGCAAAATAAAAAAAAACCAACATGGGTACAAGGATGGTTAGAAGAGAGTTGTTACTTTAGGAGACCGTAAGTCGTAAGCATTGAAAAGAAGTGAAAAATAACATTAGAAGAAGCTGAAGTGTCAGGGAGGATGGGGAAGGAACAGAGATCTAGAGATGTGCCCAAAAAAGAGTTGTCACTGAGAGTTCAGGGAGAAGCTAAAGTTGGATGAAAAGCAATCCAGAAAAATAGCTGAGGGAATATAAAATGGAATTCATGGTTGTCATCAGCATTCCCAGTGAGCTAAGGGGAGAAGGAAACCTGGCAGAGGATAATGTTGTTACAGAAGCAGGTGAGTACAGGCCTGGTAACGTGCTGTGTGTGGTGAGTAACGGCTTGTAAAGTCAGCTTAGATATTGTGTTTTCCCTCAGAAGTGTTTCAGTATTGAAGGCTTGGATCACTTCAGGAAATGAAGCTGTGAGAGAAATAAAGGCAGGAGATAGCTGGGAATGCAGGATTTATCAGTGGAGAAAAGAAGTAGGAATAAAGAGCAAGCGGAGACCTCAGAGTGAGAAAAACAAGGGAGAATGAAGGAAGAGAAGATCAGAAGATCACGAAGAAGGAAAGATGGATACTGCAGCTGTGAACCACTTTGTCCATTTTCTAGTATGGGATTCTATCTGGGAGATGAAACCACAGCAGAAGGAGCACAGGGCAAAAGCCTGCATGAAATTCCTCCAGCATCCCTGGACCCTCACTGGGTGCATTCACCATCCACCAGCACAGGTTAATCAAAGCTCATAAGCAAAATTAAGTTGTGGAGAGTTTGAACAAGGGAGGGGAAAGCAAATGGAAGAGAGAAGTGTAAAAAGCATCAAGGACTGAAAGCAGATCCATCACTGAGCTAATACTTTATTCTCCACAGAAGTGCCTGAAGCCACTTGTTACTCATGTTGAAGAGAGCATGGCATGTAAAGTAACTGAGAGGGAGTTATGATCCCCATAAAATCATCATAAATGCTGAAACATATCCCCTTCATGATCACATTAGCAGCTGAATCACTCAGCTTCTTCATTAGTCTGTGCAGGGAAAAAAAAGAAAAAGGAAATAAAGAATTTTTTTTTTATAAGAAGCTGTTTTTCTGAACAAGCACAGAAATCAGAAGCCAGTATCCCAGAAGAGAGTTCCTGCACAGAACTCATTGCAGGTTAGTTGTACATCATTTTATATTAAGCGTTGGACATATTGTAGAGGGACCAACTTGTTGCCATTTTACATTTCCCAGTGGAATTCTGTTTCCACACTGATTCCTTTCTCATGACAGCTCTGGTAATATTCTGGATGTGATGGGTAATGGCTTGTAAATTCTGTTTAGGAAAAAGAAAAATAAAATAAAGAAGTTGCCTTTAGTTTGGAAAAGCTATTTCTCTTCCATTCAGATGTGTCTTTGCACATGGCTACCAGAACCCATCTGCTTTTACACAGACATGGACAATAATGGGGAAAGGGAACATGGGAGCTCCCTTTCATTTCCGAAAACAACAGTCAAAATTTCAAGACACATCTCTCAGAATAAGGATTTAGGGAACGTGTGGACAGTCACTTGCTCTGGATCCTCCTGTGGCTGTGAGGTTGAAACCATGGCTCCTCTTTTTAGTCAATAGTATGTTCAGGTTTCTCAGGACAAAAATGTCTCCACTCTCTATGTCATGTAACAGGCAGAGCCAGCATCACTTTCTTTTACATGCATGGTTCATTAAAATCCTGTTAGACTATCAGTTTTCAGCCATTTAGGACAATATTTTTCATTGCAGGATTAGAGAGATGGAGGAAACCAAGTCTGGAGAAAAGACAGCAGCCTGTCTTGCTCTCCTGCTTCATTTCCCAAGCCTGAAAGAGACTTTCTGGCCACAGGTAACAGACAAAGATGCCCATGAGCTCAGCAGTTTGAGCCCACCTGTAATATCAGTAAAAGTTTCTAGCACAATTTCCTACCTTTTCTTCCCACATCCATCAATCCTTTATAACTGAAGGGCAAAGCTGCTGCTGTGCACCTCTGTGTTTTCCCCAGGGCTGTTATTAGTTGTTTTTTTAGGTAGCAAAAACTTGTACACACTAAAGGAGCAACAGGGATTACAGCTGGTGTAAATTATGATGAGTTTGGGTGTAGTAGACTTTGCTCTGACTCCTGATTGCACTCTGCAAAGATTCACTAATTTGTACATACAAATCCTGACCAAGAGGATTGCTGTAGCACCAGGTAATGTCACTGACTTTAAAGGAACAAAGTGAGGAATTTAAAGCATTTTAAACCTGATAAATGTGTCATATTTTACATGAAAATGGCAACAAGACAGCTGAGACTAATTCTGCTTTCACACCAAGGGATTGCAGTGGAGAGGCGTTAGAATGGGAAAAAATCAGGGTTTAACTTCCTGTGTATTCCCCTCCTGTCTGAACTACTCCCATTAGTTTCTCCCCTCTATTCATACAACAAGCTCCCAGGCCTTGCCAACTCCAAGTTTGCACAGCTATTTGTTTTATGCTATTAATTTAAAGCTGATTTCCCTGAGGTCAGCTGTGACTTTCCCTCTGCTTTTACAGCTCCCAACATAATGGACACAGCCCTGAGTAAAGCTTTAAAGATGCAGTACGATGCAAAGGGCATATCAGGAACAGCAATATCACATTTTCAGTCTCCTTCTTGAAGAATTATTTAGTATGAAAAAAAGAGACAGGAATAATGTCTTTAAAGTCAGAAGGGACTTTGTGCAAACAAGTTGTTAAACCTCTGTGTAGCATGAGTATATGTATCAATTCACGTTCCCAATGCAGGAGCTGTAGCTGGATTAGAACTATTTTGGGGCAGAGGGGTTCTTTTTGATCAAAAGTTGCATCTTAGGGTTAGATCATCCACCATATGTTTCAGCAAGAATAGACATAGTCAAAACTCTTCTGCCACACAGAAAGACAGGAGTACAGAGATTCAGGAACAATGGCAAAACAGTTCCCTAAGCCAACTGGTGGTCAAAGAGTATTTTTACAAGTACTTCTGATTGTGTAAAGACATGATTAGTGTGCTTTGTGAGTGAAAATTAGAGGACAGTGGAAAGACAATCAGTGAAAATATCTGATAACAACATTCAGCTCACACTGATGGGTATGTGTTTGTTCAAGAAGCATCACACAAGCAAAATCTCCCATCATGGCCATCTGGACTTCCTCAGGGGGTGCAGTGGATACTTGTGTGCTTCTCCCAAATTCTGCTGTCCCTGTTACAGAAACAGGCACAGCTACAGATGTGTGACCAAACAATTCTGTTGTACTTAATGCATCCTTACAACTATTTTAGGTAAAACTGCATGCTGGCAACTTTTTTGACAAATAAGCAGCAAGTGATGAATGGACATAAATGGAATGAGATTTTAAAAGAAAAGCTGGGTAATCCACAGGTCATGTAACCAGTAGGATAAATAACAGATGGGAGAAGATAATCTTGGATTGAAGGCTGAACAGTGAAAATGCAATAGAGTGACTTAAACTGAACTTGCAATATGAAACAGTCCTCTCCAGAGCAAGGCTCAGATCCCCATGACCCCTGACACAGAATCTCTGTACTCTAGCAAGGATTTAAAGTCAGGAGCTGTAGAATCCAGCTCTCTCTGAACAGTAGCAGGAAATTAAAGGGAAAGATGACTAGAAATCAGCCTTTTTAATCCTGATAAAACACATGGGTCTTCTATTTATAGAAATAAATTGTGATATTAACATTTAAAATAGAGTGACAACCAACCATTAAATCTGCTACAAACAGGAATAGAATTTTTTTAGGGTTACTGCAGTCAGTGGTGATTTAAACAAGTATGAAATGAGGATCTGAATGAATGCAGTGTTTCTTTCCTTTTATTTAGGGCCACAACTGGGGTATTCATGTCATCAATCATGGGAAGCAACCACTGTTTCTGGAAACAAGTCACATTATCAACCATAGGGAACCTCGTTGGAAAGAGGTTGTTAGTAGGAGAAAGCAAAGAAGCCACAGGCAGCCTGAGTAGCTGTTTCTTGCCTTTATTGGAAGCTGTGTGTTTGCTTTGCTGCTTTTTTAACTTTCACTGTGTAAAACACACTCCATGGAGAAAGCAGGCTTTGCCCAGCCAGCTAAGAGCTCTCTGCTATTCAAGCTGCCTAATTACGAATTACGTCACATCAATTCATCTGAACCCCCATGTGGAGGGATTATAGACTGTTAGGGAGTCAGATGAGACTGCTAAGTCTCAATTCACTTTGAACATTTCACAGATAGCTACTAATCCCAGGCACTCTGTTCCGTGTGACATATGAAGCAGGGTCATGTCTAATCTGGTGAGTCACTGCACCCACTGCCATTATTCTCCGGGTAAACACAGGACATGTGGGTGAAGGCAGGTGACCTGGGCTTCCTACACATGCAGCTTTGCATATTTTTAAATCAGAGTGAGTGTATCATGAGCAGAAACTCTCTGGGAAACTGGGAATTGAGAGTGATTTCAAGGAGTTATGGGCCATTTGCAGTGTGACACTGTAAGTCGGATGCTTTGAATTTTATTCATTTAAATTCCATTTCCAAACTAGAGGAATGAGGCTTGCAACCTGGAAGCTTACTGCTGAAGTCAATAATTCACTGTTGATCTTATTTGCTTGCTGAAGGTATGAATCTGTTGGCTTCTGAGGATTAAACACTGAAAAACAGCAGTAACTGATTCTGTGAAAGATCCCCAGAAAGGCACAAATTCTCTTCTTGATTACATTGAAGTGCTACCACCCAGACAAAATCACAAAGGACCTTCCCTGAAATATACGTTTTTGACGTACCTGTGGCTCCTCTGGAGTCTCCTTTGTTACCCCATTAACCCTCCCAGGAAATGAGAACAAGCTGAAAACCAAAATTTCTGACCCAGGAAGCATCCTCAGATTTGAAATTTAATCTGGCATCATGACAAAAACACAAACTCAGTGTTATTTGTTTGTGGATTTTTTTTTTCTTCCCTTAAAACAAAAATAGTTTGAAATAATGTATTAGTCATTTCTTGAGAAGATCAGATCATTCTGCTTAATCAGCAACTGTTGGCTTTCATTTTTTTTCTTTTAAATTGCTCTGAGCAACCTGATCTCGTTGAAGATATTCCTGCTCTTTGCCAGAAGTTTGAAATAGATGACCTTTAAAGGTCCCTTCTAACCCAAGCTATTCTCTGATTCCTGATTTCCCCTCCTGTAGAAACCCATCCACAGGTTCTCCATGACTGTCTTGTTTAATGACTGCCCAGACACAGAGTGAAATCTCCATCCTTGGAGCCATTCAAAACTCAACTGAAAGTGGCCTTGAGGAAGCAGGTCTGAGCTGGCCCTGCCCTGGAATGAGGACTGGAGAGAACAGAACCCTGCTTGTCTGCTGGTGGCATTCCTGTGATGAGTAAGATCACTTATCACTCAGTGCAATTTTCTTAGGCATTTCTCAGTTATTTGATCACAATCTCCCTGCAGATAGAAGCCAGACTCCCCTTGACTTTAGCAGTGTGCCTTCACAACTTGGAGCAGTTTGGAGTGAGGACTACAATAGCAGCGTTTTTGCAACCAGCCCAGGGATTCTCAGAGCTGTCATGAACTGAGAGGAAAGCCTGGCAGGTTTCAAAGAGCCATTTATCAACTGTGCCCCTTTTATCTCATTGTGGAGATAGGGGAGGAAGGTAGTGATGTGTGGAGCCAGGCAGACTCAGATCCATCCTATTCTGATGGCTTTCCTCCATCTTCTAAAATAAGCAAACTGGTGATGCAATTTACCTCTTGAATGGCACAGAAGCTGCAACAGCAGACCTGTCCCGCAAGGGTGAGTATACTTGGATATCTGGGCAAGAATACCCCCTCTCTGAGAACCGCAGACAACTTCAAAGTGCTCTGTCCAGCTTCTAGCCAGAGGTACAGAAATGCTGTACTGCTTGGTGTTCTGACCTAATGGCATATTTTGTGACTATGATTATTCTTTAGTTTTTTTCCTCAGACTCTCCTATCTTGCCTTTTAATCATATTACTTCCTTTTCTGTCAATAGAGAAAGAATAAACCAAACTGGGGAATATGGTTAAATACTACCCCAGAAGTTAAGTGTTAAAGGAGAAAACTTCATGGAATGAAGCATCTGTATCATCTTCAGGTCTGAGTTGATGTGGTATGGGGCCTCTCAGGAGTTTTATTTGGCAAGGCACTTAATCATGTGCCTTAACATTATGCCCCTGAATACTCCTGGGCTTCATCAGGAGTCCTCATCTCTCTGACCTTGTTCCTGAACATGTAGCTACATTATTAGGTTCATCTGCATTAATTAGAAAAGGACTTCATCTGAAAGGTTCATAGCTGAGCTGAGTGCAGGGGGCAAATCAGCCTCTGATATCAAGTCACTCAGTGTGACAAACCTTAGCTTTAGATATCTGTACCTGAAGGTCTTGTCCAGAAGGGTGCTGGTGTCTCTACCAGCCATGGAGGTGCATTAGCGTTGCACTGTATGTGATTCAGGACAACTCCAATGTCAAACACAGGGGCTGTGAAAGGACTGAGATTTACCAGCTATACAAGTGTCCTGGTAATGATTTGTGTGTTTATAAAATGGAGCCAAATGAACTAAAAAAGTGCAATACAGAGTGAACACTGACACCTCATAATCAAACAAGGTTTCTGTACAAAGCTGTGGTGAAGTAAGTTTACATCTGTCATCCCACCTGATTGTAATGGGTCTAAAATTAATGAGCCTTACCTCTAAACTCCATTTAAGACAATAGTTAATTGCTTCATTTTAATAAATGTTGGCAGAATGGTGAGTATAACAATGACTGAATGCTCAATTATTACCTAGGCTAGAAAATGAAGATATACAGTATTAATGATATACACAATCTGAAAAGCAATTAGGATCCTGAAGGTAGAATAGGCAACTCACTTAAAAACAGGGTAATAAATGAACTTTCTTATCAAACACAAAGGAAAACGAGGTCTCAGAAGCAAGAAATCTCATTGCCTGGGACTTTAGTTTGATTCATTTCTCATTCCCCTCCTCTCTATCTATGACGTGTCCAAAACCTGTCAACAATAGTGTCGTGGGAACGCAAGAGAGACAAGCAAAGAGCAATACCTTCATGCTGCACAGCTTGTGCTGTGCAGGATGGATGTATTAAATGCATTAGAGAGCTCAGCTTCACAGCAACAGAGGAAAGGGGCACATGGCAGATCTGGAAATTGAGGGTCAGAAATAAAAAGAGGAACAGTTGCTGAAAAAGCCCATGGGAAAACTTTGAACAGAATTAATCTTCACTGAACATATGTTCTACAACTCAGAAACACTGTGGTGTATTTCTAAACCCGCATAACCCTGGGGTGTGGAGATGTCGTTGCTACTCCTGCCACCTATTTAAGCCGCTATAACTGTCTTCCTTTCCCTGGCTGAGTTTCCCCCGTGGGCACTGAAAGCTCTCCAGAGCAGAGCACATGTCTTTGTAAATGGGGTGTAACAGCAGCCATTGGGTCCCCAGGACATCTCTGTCATCTCTAAAACTGCATCGAGGACACCTCATAGAGGGGAACCTTCCTCAGCACGTGCCTGCTGATGTCACTGCCACCTTCCCAGTGAGCAGTGCTGCCCTTGTATGACAAGGGCACAGCACAGGGTGGAGGAAATTTGGATAAATATTGCTGAAAGTGACTATATTTCTTCTCTTTTACATCTACCCATGTATAATTTTTCTTAGGAGCAATGTTATTCATCCAATGTGAGAATGTTTACATAAACAGCCTTTTCATCAGGCACTGAAGAACAAGTCTAATTTTTATTAAATTTCTACACCATTCAAATCTTTGAGATGTATAATATTAGACTTTATCTCTATTTTTCCCAATTAAGAAAAATTAGATTCTTTCAGAAGCATAATGACAGTTACTATAGATGGTCTTTAACTAGTATGTTGTACAGAAGCACTGTACTACCTCTCCTTTTGATTTACAAATTATTATAATCCCCAGTGGTACTAAGTCCTGTTTGCATTCATCACTGAAGTTACTGCCTAAACTCAGAATATCTTCTGAACCATTTTCTCTTTCTTTGACAAATCTCTTTTTTTGGCAGTTTGCAGCAGTATATTTCCATTTTCTCAATTGCTTTTTTGGTTTCTTGTTCCATGACTGATTGTGCTCTGTTTATCTATATTTAATCACATTCACTATTTGATATTACTTCAGAGTCCAATTTCAAAGCCCATTATCATTTGTTGGTCTTTAGCATAATTTACAAACCAGAAAACCTTGATTCCAGTGTCATTATACCCAGTGTTTATGTAAGCAATAACAAAACTCACATCCCACAGCCGGGTTTTGCAGAGTCTCTCATGGTCATTAAATTTTTTTAAAGAGATGGTTTCTGGAATTAACCTAATTTTAAGCACTGCACTAATATCTCATGCCTGTATAATTCTGCCTCTTAGATGTTATTTTAATTGGAAACCAAGGAATTGGGTTAAAAGCTTTATGAATATCCTCCCCACTGCAGTGATTGGTTTCATTACAGAAGCCTTTACACTGACAGTAAAACTCAACATGTTCTAAGAAGCCAGTGAAGCATAAACCCTTTTTTTATGAAATCACAGGAGTTTTCCGAAGTAGAGCCTGTATTTCATTTTCTGTGTCCTTTAGAAACAGATCCCTGCTTTCAACCAGATCCATTCACAGGAGATAGGGCATCATTGTCAGGTGACATGAGGCTTTGGGGAATTTGTGCAGGATCAAATGTGCAGCCTGATCAGAACATGAAAGTCCTGGCGATGGCTGCTACCGATGCCTCTTTTTTTATCAGTGTGGCTGCTCACTGTAACATCTTTTCTAACAAATGTTTACAAGATGAGCCTGTTTCCCCTGCTTTTCACCTTCTGTTTTCTGAATCCCATCAACAAGGGCTTGCTGGATGCTCACCTGACTTAATCCTTGAAGCGATTCTGGTTCAGATAACTTTGAGACCAGTTGAGCAAGGTGGGGTTTGTGTGCTTTGACTTTTGCATGACCTTTTGATTCAGGGACTCTCTCAAGGTATTTCTACTATTGCACTGCTTGTGCCAGGCACCACTTGAGACTTTTCTTACCAGCTCTACTACCCCTTCCCCTAGCTGAAACTATGGCAGGAAAGTTACTTTTATGCTGAGGATAACTGTGCCAATCCCTAGAAAATCTGCTGAGCTGGAGTTTTTGAAAGTCAAGGGGTTTTTTCCATATCACTAGAGAATTCTGAAAGCTTGACAGCAAATATCTTCTAGGCTTGGGTTTTCCCTGAGGTTTCTCCATCCTTTCAGCTCTTACTCCTTGTTCTTGCACAGAGACAGAGGCTGAATTTGCTATTCACAGCTCCAGGGCAGACCCAGATATTCTCACAACATCCAGCTCCCCAATATCAGGGGTGGCCTGTTTCTGTCACTCCTATGCTTCCCAAAACTTTGTCTTCTTTGCTCCAAATAAACCAATAGTGAGAGAGCAGTGAAGGGAACTGCAGGGCCAGACAGAGTGTCTGGTGAAAAAGGTAATTAAATTAGGTAGAGGTAAGGGAAGAAAGATTGAAAAAAATGCCTGGGCAAAGAGAAGAGCACTAGGAGGTGCACTAGAAGCACTAGAAGGTAAGGAAAGGGAAGTAAAACTGGGACCAAAGAGATGAGAAGGGAAGGGGGAGACACCTGCTGCAGTGGTGCTAAAAGGTCTGACCACAGCAGATGAAAAAGAGGTTCAGACCTTCATTAGACTCTCTGGCCACTGATGGAAAACCATGAAACCCTCTGGCCAACTACATGTCTTGCTTTTCAGCCCCAGTATGCACTGGTAACAGTGGCCCACTCCTGATCTCCTTCCTTGATCCCAACAACCATGACCAAAGACCACGCTTGCCAAACCTACTGGATTTGGCAAATGGATTAATCCATAAAACACCATATCTGGGAATTATCCTGTGTGGTGAGGAGGTTCTGTTTGCTTTTCTAAAAGATGAAGGAACCTTCATATTAAATAAAACTTTCATGAACTGAGAGATATCTGGAAGCCTTAAATGTTTCAATAGTTTTAACTTCTGGTGCCCTTTCCACAAAAACCTAAAAGCAATGAAAAATTCAGTTCTGTCACCAGTCCTTTTCTTTGTGACTGCAAGTGTTTGTAGGATATGGGTCAAGACTGAATTTTAGACATTTAGAGAAAAAAACTTTGACACAGAGAGCAATGAGTAAAAGTTGGACAGTTTTATCTGGAAATGAAGGTAACCCTATCAGTCTCATTAACTGCTTTAACATCTTTGGAGATGAGAATTGATTCTTTAGTCCCCAGAGCTCTCCTGTGTGGAGGAAAAGGTGAAATAACAGAACAGAAACTGGCAACTTAGAAAAACATTTCAGTTTACAACTCTGCAAAGAAGCTGTGGTGTGTAAAGTGATTTACTTAACAGGAGGGCATAAAATCTTTAAGAGGGAAAGCAAAAGACACAGTTTTGACACATATTCTGCCTCTCCTGATACCCCAACTCCTACTGATTAGTCCTTACAGAATTCAGTTTTACAGGGTCTATTTTATAGACATAAAACACTAGATGTCCCCAGGGTCATGTGGGGACACCAACCAGAACCCCACATCTCTGTCCTGAGGAAAGAAGTGATATGAGATGAGATGTGGGAGCCACTCAAACCCAAGAGTATAAGAATATGGAAGAAATGTTGCTGTGTCTATCTCTAAGCATTTGAGCCAGTCTGACTATAAACTGTGCCTTCTCCCAAGGTGACTCTCTTTCAGTGGTTTCGAACTTCCCAAGGAGAGCTGCTGTAGTCAGCACCTGGTCTTAGGGAGGAAGACCTGAAAGCAGTAAAACTGACTTTTGCAAGGGCTGGGAATTAATAAGAATCAACTTCTCAAAGATTCATGGTATTTTATATTCCTGACAGAAGAACTGGGGCTGCCAAATACATTACTTAAGTCAGGCTAACCTAGCACATATAAAAATACAGGTGATTTTAAGGAAATAATCATAAACGTATCTTTGCCCACACATCACTTGTGAACTTTGCTTCAACCACAGTACAAGACAAGATTATGGATTTGTCTAGGGACAAAAATGAAATTTACTTCGATGTATATATATCTTTTATCATGCTGAAGCTGGCTAAGATAGAGTTAATTTTCTTTATAGTACCTAGCATTTAGCTGTGTTTTGGATTTTTGTTGAAAACAGCATTGATAACGCAGGGATGTTTCAATTAGTGTTGAGCAATGTTCACACAGGGCCAAGACCTTTTTTGCTTTCTACCCCACCCCTCCAGTGAGGAGGATGGGAGTGCACAAGATGTTGTGAGGGGACACAGCCAGGACAGCCAGGACTCTGACTGACCAAAGAGATATTCCCCCCGTACAGTGTCATGCTCAGCATGTAGAGCTGGGGGGGAAAAGAAGGAAGAGAGGGATGTTCAGAGCAATGATGTTTATCTTCTCAAGTCACCTTCATGCACGATGGATCCCTGCTTTCCTGGTTGAACACTTGCCTGCCTGTGGGAAGTGGTGAATGGTGGCTTTTGCATTACCTGTCAAACTGCCTTTATCTCAACCCATGAGTTTTATCACTTTTACACTTCCAAATGTCTCTCCCATCCCACTGGGAGGAACAATCTGAGTGCCCGTGCCAGCCTTAGTTGCTGGCTGGGATTAAACAAGGACACTTGTTTTCAGTATTTAAACAGTTCAAAATAGATGGAGGCATTCTTTTTTCAAAAGGACATGACTAAGAAGCCTGCACACTGGGTTGTCAGTCCTTCACTCTTCACAATAAAAGATGATTTCTCATGCAAGCAGTCTGAAATACATTTCTGGGCTCTGAATCATGCCACTTATTTCAGACAGTAGGAAGAATTGTTTCGTGAGTAGCCATGAGACAGAAATTAAGAACAAGGGTAACTACAGTTCAGTCCCTGTTGCAAGATCTACTGATGGCACTGGTAAGTGATTTGGCCCTTAGTTTCTGTCTCACACTCTTCTGTAGACCAGCATTCATCAGTGCTTTTAGAGAACTACAGATCTTTGGAGTGTAAGGGCAGAACTGCCTCCATACTGGGCTCAGAAGTCATTCTGAATCTACAGCAGCTATGGGAGACAGTCTGTGAATTTATGTTTGCACTGAGGACAGAAACAGTGAAGTCATTATATAATTTTCTAGCTTACTAGCAGTGTGATTCACTCACCAAGCTTATGAACCAAGCTAGTCAGAAAAGCTGAATACCCAACTTGTTTAAATGTCAGAGGCCTGTTGAGGTCTTTGGGTGTTGCTGGGTATTTAGCCTATTTGTGGCACTAATTTTCCCAAGCTCTGTGACTTGACAAGATCGTGAGATTGGAAGAGCTCATGCACAATGTAGCTTGGTACTTTGAGGACACTTTCCCCTCAATAGATACATCCAGGCACAGATGTCCATTGAAGCACCTCCTGCAAAAGGGATGGGAAAGCCTCTGCCCTCAGAGTCTTGGCAAATCCAGCTACTTATTTTTGCTATAATAGATGAAGGATCATCTCCTCAGTGAGGGGGGATCCAAAGCTCAGCTGGGTTTCTGACCCTCTCTTAGCCACTTCAGCATTAAAGACGAGTGCTGCAAAGACTGTCAGAAACCTGGCAGCAGTCAGGGCTGAATGAGCCTCCTTCAGAGAAACTGTATTAATCCTATCGTAAAATTACACTCATCTTCTCCAGAGCAGATGTGTTGTTCTACTCCATGGAAGTCAATGGAAGTTTTAGATATGCTTCAACAAGGCCAGATTTCAGCCCTCGCTCTGTTTAAACCCTTTCTTGTGTATTTTACTAATTGAGGTTCTTTTATTTAGCTGTGCTCAGGGAACCTGGGGAAAATGAGAGTCTAACAAACTGGTTTTCCTCGGTAAAGAGAAGTGTAGTAGCTCCTTGCTCTGTGGAAGTTCAGAAATTTCATTGTAATGTTTTACAATGGACAGAAGAGGGAAACATGAAAAAACATGATTTTTGGAGTTGTTTAGAAACTACAGGTCTCCTGCTGGTATTCAAAACTTCTTGAAAAAGGGCTGAAGAGCAATTAACATGCAGCGCCTTCCAGCGTGTTCTCAAAGTTACCTTTTGGGGCAATGGTTTATGTTCCTCATAATTTATATTCTGACATTTGAAAAAAAAATCACATTTGAGAGAGCATTTAGAAGAGGTTATATATTTTGTTGGCTACCCTTGACTGCTTTGTAACCAGTTTTGTAGAAAAGTGTTTCTGTTTTAACCCTGTTGTTTTGTTATTTTAACCCTGTTTCATTGATATTGAAATGCTACCAGTGAACTGTTGGTCTCACTGCACACTGTACTCCAGCTCTCCAGATCTGAATTATGCAGCCTGAGATCTCTCTTATTTTCCTAGTTTGTTTCTTGCTTGAGCTGTAATTCATTTCCTAAGAGCCAAGTCAATTAGTCTTTGATCTTTTCTTCTTCCCACACAAAGCATCTTCTCTGATTTCAAAAACTGGTTTTCCTGCTGGAACTGATCTTGGTGGGCTACACAAAACATGTGCAGACAACCCCATGAGAGATAGAGAGAGCAAAGGGACCCTTAGGCCCTCAGACCTATGTTCTTTCCCATCTCCCAAGAGTCGTGGTGGCAGCTACCTGATGAGAAATTTTTCGGTACCCCTGCATACACTCCATACTAGTTGTGCAAGATACTGATAGTTTCTGAATACCTACAAGTGCCTCACTGAACTCTGGTGTCTTTCCTACAGATATTCACAGCCAAGCCAGCAGGAGGAAGGATATTTTCCTTCAACCAAGACCCAGAGTAGTGCCTATATCTCCTTGCTTTACACCAGAATTAACTGCATAAATGCTCCTGTGCATCTGGAGTCCTACCCAGAAGAATACTGGATAAAGAAGGAAAAGGGGTGTGGGGAGCCAAGAGAGATGGTCAGGGGTGGTGAGCACCTGTGGCAATGAGAAATGGTGTCCAAATTTGGTGTGAAAGCACACAAAGGGCAGGTGGGGCAGGAGGCAGCTTTTACTCCGCTCTTGCCAGGGAAACTCCTGTGAAAGATCCCAGCTGGGTTCTGACACTGGCCCTACAGAGATGTGGGGAAGTAACCTCTCCCTGCTGGGATTCACCAACAACACCCAGTTCATCTCCTTTGAAAACTGTAAAGGTTTCTGAGACAGGAAGCTGTGATGGGGCATGTGTGAGGAGAGATGCATGTAAGCCCTGAATTTATTGTCGGTATTATCTCATGATTGTTTGTCTTCAGTCTTAATATTATCCTTAGAAAGATTCAGAGGACAGAGAGAAGCAGCAGGCGTGAGATACTACATATCTAATCAGAGCTCAGCAAAATCCCCCCCAAACAAGCAAGCAATATTAGAAAGATTCTTCCACAGTCCTTCTTGATTCATTTTGATGAGATTTCTGCCCAAAGAATGGGTGTTGGAATGAAGACTCAAGGTGATATTGCCTGACCTTGAAACACGCACCACACAGCAACTGAATAAGAATATAGAAAGGAAGAAAAAAGTTGCTAATAGATTCTTCATGGGCAAAACCCACAAACACAGGACAGAAATACTGCATTCAATCAACACAGCCTGTGAGCCAAATTCTGGTGCAAAGAGTTCTGTTAGCTTCGATGGGTTTATTCTCAAGAGGCAAAGTATACAAGCCCAAAAGCATGACAGTTTGCAGGAGTTCACTGTATGATACACATAATTACAATTGCCCTTATGCACAGCCACTTACCTGTAATTAATTCATAAAATAATTATTGCAAGAGTGCTGCTCTGGTTAGATTTTACACTGAACTTCAATAGAGAATTCTGCTGCTGCAGAAAACCAAGAGCTAAAAATAATCAATATGAAATAAGGGCTGCCATAAATACTGGATGGGACTGATTTGCCCTGCGTAAGGGAAAGGCAGGAAACAGAGTAAAAGGAACTGGTTCAGCACTAAGGGAAAATTGATTGAACATGAGCTGGTGAAGGACTGTACTGAAGGTGCCTCCTCCTCCTCCCGTTTGTGTGGGGTGAAGGTTCCTCTGTTTGGGCTTCACATGGTGTGTGCTGTCAAGTGGTCCAGTTGTCTGCTCATAATCTGAACACTGCTTGCAAATTGAGCACAGGGGGACACTTGTTTTTGGTTTAACAGCAAGGGGGGTGTGGGAGAAAGCCAAGAAAACTTCAGCATTTCTTTTCTAGGAGGATTTATGTGCTACGCCAGCACACTGAGCCACAGAGAGGGAACGTCTTCATTTTGCCAAGAACTGGGATAGATTTAAAAGGACTTACAGTATCAACTTTCATAAATATTCTTTCCAATATATTCATATCACTGCTATCTCGGTTTATTGAACTTCAATTTTGCCACAGTGACATTGTTTCCCCTTTTCTATCTAGTTTGACTTACTTTACTAGTGATGTGTTGTTCTGCCTCTGTTTATCAGTTTGTATTTATGTGTGGAGCTAAGTGAGCATTGCAAGATGAAATTAAAGTTCTGCAAATTGCCTTTGAAGGGTGTTTGCACTGTCTGTACTGGGTTTCTGCAGGTGCACAAAGCCCATGATCCTATGGTTGCTCTGGGGCATGTGGGCATCTCACTTCTGAGCCCAAATGTTTTCCCCTACTCTTTCCCACTGCCTCTGGCATCACTCTGGCATCAGCTGAGGAAACCACACGGCACCATGTAAATACACATCACACACTGGCCAGAGATCTGGTGTCAAAGGACAGGACTTTCCAAAGAAATATTCCTGTGACCTCAGGAGGCACCTGCATGCCATGTAATGGTTCTTCAGGAAAGACATCACAGCCATCAGATCTCCCTTGTACCACTGATAGAAGGGATAAGGCATGTCTGGCTTTCCCACATGACCGTGCCTCCTGGTGAGAGCTGGGATAGAGGTCTGAAATTTAAATGTGTCTTTTTATCTTGAAGCTGCAGGATATCACTCTGCCACAGCTCATCAGTCAGGCATTGACTCGGTTAAGTATCTTCCCCTTTTCCTGGGTCATTCCTCAGAAAACAAGGAACAACGATCTTAACAGAGATCCATATAGTAGGACCCCACTCTGTAGCGTGAAAACAAATTGTTCATTCCTACCTAATTCATTAAGCAATTTGTTGTTAATTGCTGTCAGTAATTAATCTGGAGTAGGACTTTCCTTCTTATCCCATGAGAACTTAGTTTCCCTAAGAGTCTTTGGTGGGATATTTAAGTTGTTTTGAAACTCCAGCTTCTTTACACTGACAAACCCTTCTTTATCTTCATGCTGATTGGGTCCTAACAAGTAATACTGAGATATGTGAAAGACATATTTTCCTTTTTAATGAAAAACCTATTGATTGTTCACAATATATCAGGGTTTCATATCAGTATTTTCCAATTCTTTTCTTTATTGCATCTTATACTTTTTTGTCTGGTGCAAAAGACAGAATCACTAATCTCTGGTTTCTTACAGCACTCCTCAAGTTTTTTTAAGGAGTAGTAATATATTTGCCACCCAGATTGTGTTTATTGCCCTGTATTGCTCAGAGAGGAAAGCTAGGTTAAACAACACTTAGTGATTCCTCAGCTTCATACTTGAGTACCATTTGAATCCTTGCATTAATACCATCTAGCTTTACAATTTGCACTTTATTTCAAGTGTTTTCCAACTCTGCAAAGTGTTGTTTGAATGTAGGAATCTTCCAAAATTGTAGTGAACCATGAAGCAAGAATTTGATTTCACTTCTGTGTAAAATAGCTAGTACTCCACTCTCTAGTCAAGGGTAGTTTATGAACATAATAAGAGCTTGCAATATTTCAAAGTGTTTTCTCAGCTTTTGTTGTCTGCAATAAAATGCTGAAATAAAATTAATAAAATATCACAACAAGCCTTAGCAAATAAATCCTTCCAAAACCCATTAGAAGGCACTGTTGAAGGAACAGAACTGCACATTAATTTTTGAGTTATACATATGTGACAAATCATGGCAAACTGACTATCTTCTGAAACAACTGCTGACTTCATGCCCTGTTGGTTTGGACCTGCTGTCTCCTCTCTCCTTTCTTCCTAAGGGAGATCTCCTCCCTTCAGAGGAGTCTATTGCTCTAATCATCCCTAAGCATGAAAGCCTGGAGCTCATTATCCCAGTCCATGTATCCCGTGGTGAGAGTGGTCTGCCACTTTCTCCCAGCCTGTGAAACTCTCAGTGAGAGGTTTTATGGCGCGTCAGCTTTCCACGAGTTGCAGCCGGAGGAATAGCAGTTGTGTTTTTGATGCTATGGTATCCAGACCTTAAAATGACATTCACCCATCTGTGCAAAATGCAAATCCACTCTTAAAGGGTGGGCGCCCTGGGACTCTGCTCCCCACGCAGGATGTCTTTCCCTGCAGCATCCTGTGGGAGCTGAGAAGCCTGGAGGAAGAGGGGACTCGACTCACCTGCGGGCAGTTATCTGCAGGCAGGATGTCTAATGGAAACCAGCCCCCCCAGCTCCCTTTGGAGCTGGTGTGCTCATCTGAACACAGCCTGGAGCGAGTCAGATGGCTGGTAATGCAAAAAGCTCTGCAGATTATCAAGGGACCTCGGGGGTAAACTGCTCCAAAGGTTTTGTCTGCCTTGGGTCCCCGCAGCCTGGTAGCGAGTCCTCTGGGAGCAGCACAAGCAGACACAGAACCTGAGGATCCTCAGGCTCCTTGTCTATATTTTTTTTTCAGCCTGGTTTTGCCCCTTTCCCCACGAGAGCAGAGGCCGAGAGGTGTCACGGGGGTGGAGCACAGAGGAGAATTTCCCTGTGTTTCCCTGTGGCAGAGGCTGCCCTGGCTCAGCACTGTCACCATATGTCCGAGGGAGAGGGTAGGAGCAGGTTGTCCCCGGGCAGCTGGCCAGGAGGACAGATGGCTGTGCGAAGGCACTAAAGACTGTGAATCAACCCTGGATGTGGAGGGCACGAGTCAAATAAGAACATTTAAAGGTCTGCCCAGCCTGCAGTCAGCCGCGGGTGTTAAAGGAGAAGAGACACCATTCGGAAGCAGTGCTGGGGAATAAGTAATTCTTACTGCTGGGGTTGAAGGAGCCCCAGTTAAGAGGCTGCTCTTTGTGTCTGAGAAGCTAATTATTTCCCATCCTGCACTGCTCAGAAAGAAGAGTCTCTCCTGTTCCCAAAATAATAGTCCATAAGGGAAACAGTTTTTATTTCAGCATAGCTATTTATCTGTTTGTTTTCCTTTCACAGCAACCAGATCAAACCAGACTAATCCCTCTGAAGACCCCTAGGTGCATCAAAGTGCTGTGCCATGCTTGATGCTGTTTCAGACACAGGACAGAGCATCTTCCCTTGGAAGGAACAGTCTGAGAAAGGGAAGCACACTCTGGAGTAAAAAAATCTGGGCAATGAGTCCAGCAATGCCTCCAGTTAAGACTGTACATGACTCATTTCTTATCTAAACAAGAAGCAGTGAGCGTCTGGAAAGCAAAGGGCAAGTTTTTGCCTGCTTGGCTGTGCTTTTTGGCCACTGGGTCAGGAAAGTGCTAAAATCTGCTGCAGAAGATATCTACTTCACAGCCTCGATAAATCTCTGACCATTCAGATGAGAAATGAGTCCTCCTTGCTTAATAAGTTTTGCATGCATGCTCCTTCCAGCTTTGATTAAACTTTCTTTTAAATTTGTTATTTACAGTGAGGAAATCTCTTTAGGTTTCCTTTAAGCAAAGAAAGCTATTTCCCATCTAATAGGGGTTTTACTATTATCTTAATCCTAACTCTGCCCTAGTCATGCACGGACTGCTTTAAGGAAACAAAATTACAAACATTTGATCATATATTTTCTCTTGTCTTCTTAGAGTCATTTTTGGAGCCAATATTTTAGGATGTGAAAAAGATAATTTTTTTTTTTTTTAATATGCGCAGTCAAAAGTAACACTCGCTGTAATTAAAGTTTCAGAAGATTTTCAGTAATAAAGCTGCCTAATTCCCAAATATAAAGCAGAGATTCTGTTTGGATTCCTTCACTAACACTGTTGACTGACAAATAATATTCACGTCTAGATCTCATGGGAACAGCAGTTTAAAATGGCTGAAGGAAGATGATTAAAGAGATGATAAGAATCGTTTACAGAGTGTTAGAAGCTCTGGTACATAAACACATCATTAAGTGTCTGAGGACGATTATTATAGATTTATTGCCAGACAGGTGGTACAGAGGAGTGGCAAAGGTCCTGGCTGGGCTCCTGCTGTGACACAGCCTCTCTGTGTGTCCTCGCCACCTTCACTTGGCAATAAGCTCCATGAGGGTGCTGAGGCCCCTGCTGCCTGCAGCTCTGAACCAGTGGACAGTGTCCTCACATGGCTGCCGGTGTGGGCATTTACTTCTTAAGGACACATTCCCGTGGTGCTGCTCCTCCTGCGACCCCTTCTCTAATCTGATGGATAACAGGTGGAAAACTCCCCAGCTGCAAAGCAGGTCTCCAGCAGAACTAAGCCTCTAGAGGTGCCCAAACCTGGTAGCAAGGCGTCTTGTTTCCTGATTTTTTTTTTTTTAATGCAGGAAAACAAATGTCTCCATCGAGGCATAGAGATATTCTCATACCTACCCAGAGAGAGAGATAGAAGTGAAATACTTCCCAGATCCATGAGAACTTCTGAGAAATGTCATGGTTACCACTGGCACATTCCTCACCATCCCAGTGATGGGCTGAACTGTCCACAGGGCTCTTTAATCACAGTGCATCAGGCAGCCAGCATCCACACCTGCCTAGGCAGGGAGCTAGAAAACCACGAAGTAAGCAAGAAGCAGGCCCTTTTTCCCTTCCAGCACAGCTGTGCTGGAATTGATGGCTTTGGGAAGCAGCACCTGCATGTGAACGCTGGAGACCTGGAATCCTCTGTTTTCCATGGATTTTGATGTCTAGGCCCTGGGGAGGAAGACTAACAGAACAAAATGAACAAGCAGTGCAAAATTAAATGTCTCTGTTTAAACAGAAGCTGCACTGGGGGTTGCTCCAGGCACTGGAGGTGGCAATGACTGAGACTTGATAGTATGAGGGACTTCTGTTCAATCCATGACATGTTTTCCTCCTCATTTTGGCTCTCCAAGCAGCACCAGGTGGCTTTGTGCTGCTCAGCCTTGGCCTTAGAAACAGGAAAGGAGCAGAGATGATTTTGAGCCTTGGCCAAGAGGGGTGAGCACCTTTTGCAGGATACTGGCTCCTGCAAGTCCCTCCAAGCTGTGCAACCTCCACAGAGTTGTCCAAAGACGCCAGCCTGTGGCTGTAATGGATTGTCATGCAGCAAAGTTGGACCTAAAGCCCACGGTATATTTACATTCTTCTGGGAGAAAATAAATCAGGGAATGAACAGAAGGATGTTTTTTTTTTCACTGACACTTTTTTCTTTGCCATTTTACAGCAATGTGGAACGAAGGAGGGGCATGGGGCTAATGAATTTCGACCTGTTTAGTCATAAAGATTTATCCCTCTGACTTAGAGCTAATATTGACCAATCAAATGGCTCCCCAAATCCTACCCATTTTATAAAAGTTAATCATACCCTCATGGCTGGCCAGGTACAAAATAAATTTTGATTTACAACTGTACTAAAATGATCGGTATTTTATGCTAGTCATTAACAGTATTTCACACTGGAGAGTTGTTATATTAAGAAACAGTAAAATGGTTTGTATCACATAATGATCTTATATTTGGGCACCATACAGAATACCAAGGGCTTATTGAGTTCATGTCTGAATGGGGCATTTGTTAAAAATGTGGCCATTGCAAGTAGTAAAAATGTGTATTATTTTCAGAAGTTTGTTCTGCTAACATGCAGCTCTTGCTAGTGTGACCTCTCTGACTTCGGTGCTATAAGTGATGCTGATCCACATATTACTTTGCAATGACCACCTAAAAGGGCAGAATATTCAGATGTGATTCCTCTTCTTCCAATGGAATTTATCATCATAAAATTATTGAACAGTTTGGGTTGGAGGAACCTTAATCATCTCCAACCCTGCTGCCATGGGCAGGGACACCTTCCACTAGACCAGGTTGCTCAAAGCCCCATCCAACCTGGTCTTGAGCAGTTCCAGGTATGAGGCATCTACAGCTTCTCTGAGTAACCTGTTTCAGGGTTTCAGCATGCCTATAGCAAAGAATTTATTCCTAATATCCAATCTAAACCTTCCCACTATCATTTTAAACCATTACCTCTTGTATTGTCATTACATGTCCTTGTAAACAGTTGCAGAGGATATCGGTGAGGGAAGGTTTAGATGTAATTTTATTCTTGCAGCAGAGCTAGGGTTGTAAAAATATATAATTGATAGATTTTTCTTTTTTTATTCACCTTGTTTCAAAAATGGTTTCCCATGTTGGGGTTTAGAAACAAGCAAGTTTAACATTGGAAATATCTGCAGTAGATATTCCCAATACGTTGATATGGCCTCTGGCTTGAAAAGCGAGACATAAGCACACAGTATGACTGTCCCAGCCAACAAATATGTTACTCATAATCCTGACACCCGAGGGTTCAAAGAGGAGCTGCTCCCTAAACTATACATGTGCATGCGTCGCATGTGTGCTTGTACAGTGCCCAGCTTCTGGGGAGTTCTGATGAGGATATTCAAAGAAGGAATATGACAGTGCATGCTCCAGCAAGAACACTTCTGAATCAGCCTCCAGAAGCAATTATAAATAAATGCCCCACTACCATCGCAGCAGCCTAATTGCCCTTTCATTACAGGGAATTTAAAGTAATGCAGGAGAGTAGGATTAAAAGAAAGGTTGAAGTGCTTTGTAGGTAGTGTGGTTTCCCTGCCCCTTCATTGTCTTAATAAGTAACACCTGAAAGCTTCAACATTTTCAACATTTTATGCACAGGAACAAAGCTTTTAAGAGCTGGCCACTTACAGTGGTGCTCAAGTGAAAGGTGAGTTTTGGGCAGTCTCCTTGTAACTCCTTGTATGGTGACACCTCTGGAAATACCACCTGGGGTGTGTCTGTTTTATGTTATTGCTTTAGGTGTCTGAAATTTCATCCAAGAAGTGGTGGTTCACCACAGAAAGGGGAGATGAAAGAAGCTCTATATCCCAGCTCACAGTTTATTTTAATTTGCTAGGCACAGGGTAGCTGCTGTTAAAAGACAGGACTTTTGCATGCGGCTTTCACTCGCTGTTATCATAGGGATTGCATTAACTTCCTGAAGATACAGGAATTGTCAATACAGCAGATCACAAATAAGATTCATTTCTATTGTATGTGAACTCCTAGGAACCAGAAATGAATCAAGAATTCTCCCAGTTCACTCCTCTCCCCTATTGTCATGTGTGGCTGTATAAGCACTGAAAGAGAATGTAATTTCAGCCTGTAAATCCAAACAAATTTTAGGCCAGGACCACTACAATAAAGTCAATCTGTGGCAAGACAAGTTTAACCAGAATAGGGGGAAAAAATGAAAAAAATGCAGAAAAACCCAGGCAGGATGAAAACACTCAGAGTGATATGGATCTGATGAGAAGGTGACAATTGTGCTCACTGATGAACCAGGGTTAAACCGACCGACTTTGCATTGTCTTTCTTTAACCTGCTTATTTGCTTATCACTCCTTTGTTTCTGATTTGTCTTCACCACAGTGCCTTGAGCTCTGCTTCTCCCATCATGGGAATATTTTCACCTATCATGTAATCATGTAATATTTTCACCTATCTCTTTTCAACAGCTACTTGAAAAGAAACAAAAAAAGCCAGAAAATCTACCAATTATTTGGCTGATTATTTTACAGAGCTGGCATGAAGAAAAGACATGGTCATCTGACTGCATTATTTGTCTTATTCTAATGAAAATTGTTATTGGGTTCTAGTTTCTTGGAAGGGAAAAAAGTAGTCTCAAATTAATAGTGAAGGGTGGAAATGGAGAGAGTTGACAAAGAACTTTAACAGCCTGCAGCTCAGTGAATGGCAGCTGATAATGAGCTCACAAACTTGTGACTTGTGAGAGCTCATCCGTGAAGGGGGGATGTAAAAATGGCTTTTATGAGGTTTAAAACACTCATAACTTTATTAGGCTCCCCTTTTCACTAGTAAAATAAGTTTAATTGCCCTTCATGGCTGAGGAATTATGTTTATTCTGAAGTGATTCATTTTTGTCTCCCATTGAAGAGATTCTTTTCTTTTGCCTTTTCTTGTGCATCTCTCAGCTGTTCACATGGCAATGAAAAGAGGGGAGGAGAAGGCTGTCACCAAAGCTCTGGCAAACCACTGATGTTTAATTCTTTGTTTCCACTTGATGGGTTTATACTGTGCCAGTTTCTCCAGTGGTGTGAAGGGACTAAGTTCTCCTGTTCCCTTTGACAGTCACTGAAAGCTGAGAGCCTCATAAACATTTCACCACGACAAGCTCTATAATTAAAAATAATGATAACAGTGAGCACTCAGCAGCAACCAGTCTTCAACCTATTTGTGAATGTTTGGAGTTTAGAAGCAGTATCTTGTGACAGTCACAGTCCTTGCTGAGCTGGATGCTCAGAAGATGACGTCTCGTTGATGTTCAGTCACCCTGGAAGGTTTTGGCCCATGATTACGTGTGTGCATGTTGTGTAGTACAGAAATCGTATTGACTGAAGGACTCCTATACCATCATACCTTGGAGGAGTTTCTGAGGTCTCTGCTTGCCAATGTTAGGCCTGACTTCATGAAATGGGGCTTGAAGGCCTCTTCTTCCAGAAGGTGGTCTTCAAGGAGGGAGGGAAAATATTGGGCCAATAATTCTAAATTGAATATTGTCCTCAGGATTAAGATGACTTTATTTCATTAGTAGTGATTGGTTTCTCCATTTTCAGTCTTTGCCACTGCTCCATTAGGGTCAAGATCTTACAACAAATTAGGGTGACTCTGAGAAGAAACAATACCTGAGTGCTGAAAGACTTAGGAATCTATCATGGATCTTTATGCTGTTTCCTGGAAAAACACTTGGAAGAGGAAGTTGCTGCCATTCCTAAATTTGTGCAATAGTTTGTTGGAGACTTTGGTACCTACATATAGCACAGCAAAAAACCATCATAATTCTGAGAAAACTGGAATTCAGAACTGAAAAGCAGAACTGAAGTGGAAAGCTTTATTCCAGGGTAAGAAAATGTATAGACAGAAGGTGGAGAGCAAAACACTGAAGCAAAAGGAGCATTTATTAAGAACTTGGCAGCCAAAAATGGGGATATTTTATGATTGCAGTGTTACTGTCTCCTAGCTGCTTGGCTCCCTGTCTAGCTAACCAGCTTGTTTTGTCCCAGAGATTTAATTTCCTGTACACACAGTTTGCCTCAACACTTTCACTTTTTTATCAGAGGTGATGGAAAAGCCCAGCTCTTCCCTTTTATTTTTGCATTTTGGCAAGATTCAAAAATCTCTTCAGCAAACTAACAGGCTGGTCGTTGGCTGAACCATCGTTTTTTAAGTGAGCTTGACTGTTGGAGCAAGACTGATTCAAAGTCATGGATTTCATGCTTAGTGCAAAATACCTTTGTTTTGGCAGCAGCAGTGACTGAGGAGAGGCAGGGAAGTTTTAATTCACTGTCTGTAAGGACCATATGTACCTATAACATTGTAATCCAGTTACTCCAGCAGAAGTTACAACAGAGCAGAGGGGACTTGCTGAACAGTCTGTCATAAAAATGGGCACAGCTCATCAGTCCTCAAAAGCAGCCATTTCCAGAAGGTCAGGCTGGTCCCTAGCTCCCATCAGTTAATAAAGACTCAGAGGTTTTCCAATTTCTCCTACATTTTTTTAAAGCTATGCTGTTCCTAGCATCCTGAAAATGACATTTCCCCTCCCCACAGTCCTACACTGTGAGCCAAGACCAAGGTCTTTTAAGACATATCTGAGATAAGGATTTGTTCCTACTCTCATTCCCACAGGTTTCTGTGGGAATTTCATGGGCTCATGGTGCTGTGACTCCTCCCTTCAGAACCAGAGCAACAAGAACAGCAGCCAGTTTAGTACTTAGAGATTCAGATAGGATATTCAAGTGCTTCTATGGCTTCTCCTGTATAAAGTGGTAGTGTGGGCTCCACCAAAGCTGGCATTGCACTTCTACAGTCTGTGAGTGAGCGAGCGTGTCAGGGTGTTTTCTTCAGTCTGTGGAAAGGAACATTTTAATGTCAGGATGTACATGTCTTCAGAGTGAGATAAAATGCATCTTAACTTCTCTGAAAATTCCCTGACTGAGTTTCCAATGGCCACACAGGGAGTCCAGGATAACCAGCCACTCCTACACAGGAGCATACATTTGGTGCTTCTAAATTCTGTTATAATAATTTCACAGTAATAATCACAGTGAGTCTATTTTCTAGCCAACAAGGAGCCCTCAAATTAAGTCTTTTGATTTTTCTGTCCTTCATAATCCACGGTGAAAAGAATTTCCTTTTATTTTAACGTTGTGATTTTAACATGGAAATTCAGACGAATCCTGACAATTGTAACCATGCAGTACAGTTGTAATGATGCAAACAGCAATGCTGTTTGCAAGATTAATAAAGAAACTGGGATTTTACTTTAAATTACTCACCCTTTCTGATTCTTTAGAGTGCTTATTTTGCATTGTAAGGTAAGTTGTGTTAGGTTAACTGCATTAAGAAAAAGGAGATTTGTGTTTGCAGGATCTGCCTAAATATCATCTCACCCTTGATGTTCCAGTCTAATGGGATTTGAATAATGTACTGGTATCTAACCTCTGTAAACAGATTGAATCTAAATTATTTGTATGAAGGTTTCAAGGACATCACTTTCGTCCTTGCTGGTATTCCCTCTTTACCAGCTGATCTACAGCTCATGAAGAAAACATTCCTACTTCTGAGATTGACGCAGAAAGTGCTTCTTAGAGGAGGATGGAATATTATAAGCAGAACTCTGAGATGATAGAGGGAGATTTTCAACAGCAAAGCACTGTGTCTTTCTATCCTGATTAATTTTTCCAAATACTCTATGACACATCTGTTTTCTTGATTAGATAATTTAGTATAGTAGTAATTGGGGGTTTTTTGTGTTCAGATATGAATAAGTCTCACCTTCCATCATCTAACTGCTACATCAACATTATCAGTTTGATAAAAACTTTGAATTCTTGCAAAAGGCAATGCTTCCACGGCAAATCAAAACTTGGGAACAGTGTCTGGTTGCTTCTTGAATTGTGATGGGAGCCTGAATTGCAAGCAGCCCAGTAAGAGCATCTCCATCTGGATTACATGATAATCTCCAAAATGCAGTTCATAAATCCAGCTGCAGCATGACCACTATAGTAAACTATGGATGGTCATCCGTAGTTCTTGCTTGTCTTAAACTATAGACAAACATTTCCTGTCTTAGTAAAAGAGTTTGACAATACCAAATAATAAAAAATTGTCCTTTGCGATCTTTTCTGCGCCTGCAGGACAATTTTCTACTCTCTATTATCTATGTACAATTTGATCAATTTTGCAGTGAGAACTACCTCAGAGAGTTCAGATTCTCCATCCAGGGTATTAATCAATATGCCAAAATGAAACAGAATTGCTCTAAAGCAACAAAGATTGGTCTAGGAACAGCAGGCACTACCTGGAGAAGTCATTAGGACAGTCCAAAATTCCCATTTGGAGAGTTATAATGAACAATGAAATTATTTATGTGAAAGGAGGCAAGAAGTGAAGTCAGTCCCCTTGTCTGAGGTTGGTCCATTGCTTGGACTTCAACACTGTCTCGTCTGTGCAACTGAGGAGTACCTGACCATGTGATGAACTCATAAGTGCTCAGTGTGCAGTCACAGGAGCAGCCCTGATTCCTCACTGTATCACAGCTACAGGACAAATTGTTTCATTTGATAGCTCTCACTCAAACAGGTGTCTGACCAGGCCTGACCAGCGAACAAACTAAAATACTCCACTGGATCCCAATCACTGTTTAGTAGGGGCACTTCTTCCCAGAGATTAGGTAGTAAATTTGCTTCCAACCTGGGTGCTCTGAGTGGATACTAAAGCTGGATTGGGTAAATCTGGGTTTCAGTTCCTTCATCTCTGTGAACAGCACTTAGCACAGCCGTTCCTGATGAAGCAGACACAGAGTAGATACCAGGTACGCCATGGTAAGGCATTCTGCCAGCATGTAAACTCTTTCTGGTTCACACTGCCATGCTGGAAGGTGATACAGTTGAACCAAAACACAGCCTGTAATAGAAAGAACTGAGGTCAGGGTAGAAATACCAAGAAAAAAACAATCTGCTTAACATTCAGTTATATCTTGAATCAGCCATGAATACTAAATAATGACACAGAAAATCCTCTCACACCTCCAGGATTTTTGAAGCAGGAGTGAAAGATCATCTGTGAGGCCAAATTTCCAGCTGCTTTTGGTAATGTTGGCAAACACAAGGTCAAAAGACAGGAGACAGTCCATGCAGAGACTATATGGACCTTTTCACAGCTTACAATCAGCAAGAAGGGACAGGAAGAAAATAAGAGGGTAACTCAATCTTGCAGGTTCATGCTGAGTTATGTCACCTCTCCAGATGGAGCAAACAAGAGCATATGGGTGTATGGAGAAACTCATGACTCCTGGCTGCACTGAACAGCCCAAGATGTACATATCCTGTCCTCCCTACATAAATCTGGGCTTGTTGCATTGCTGCTTCCTGTGGGCTCCAAACACTGAGGTATAAAGTTTAAAGCCCAGAGTTTTGGTAAAAGCACTGAGGGATTTCATTAATGTCTCAAAACCAGTTTCAAAAATAACATGGTGACATTCTAGGTAATTTCTTCACCTTATGTGTGCATTTGTTTTAGAGCAACGAGACAGAAAACTCTAATCAAGGTGTAACATGAGGAAGAGGCAAAGGATAATTTTACCACTTACCATGTCTTCCTTCATTTCATTTAGCAGTTCTTGTTTTCTCTGTCCTTCCCAAATGTTTGGCTTCCAGATTTGAAGTTTTTGCACATCACTGCTAGGCTGGACTGTTCGTACTAACATCTTATTGGCATTATTGGTTCAAAGTATTAACAGCTCCCTTAGACCATGAAATTTTAATAAAGTGAAATATATTCAATTCTTGTGGAAAAGGAGATGTGGGGAAAATGAATCGATCAGGAATGTCTGATAATCAATTTCCTCTGGTAAGCACACAAAATAATTATTCATTCAGACCCTGCTGTTTAATTTGCCTCCTCTGCTCATGCATCTTACAGACAATCCATCAACATTTCTCTGCTTCCACCAGAAGTAAAATGATATCTTAACAACACAGCTTTCAGATGGTGATTGTTCAAGTATTAAGTATAAAGTATATCATTAAAACAATCACCTCCTGAAAAATATTCTTCAAAATCTCTAACAAGGTCTACAAAACAAAGATTTGTCAGACTGAGAGCATTCATTGTAAACCGAGATTTGAAAATGGCAACATCATTCAAACCAAGCAGTAGCTGTTTGAAATGATGTCATGGTCTCATCTGTAGGGGCTATTTAAATCTGTTTAAGATTTAGTGGCGGCACCAGCAAATGGAGATCAGCAGTGTGTCTGATCTGGCCTCTGGTCGATTTGCTACTGTCTCGGGAATTGCTCTTTGGAAAACAGATGGAAAAAAAGTTCACAGAAATAGCATCTTTATTATTGACCATAAGTTTATAGCAACAGCATGTTAATTATTCAATCTTTGGACTAGGTTTGTGTCCAAACTGGTGGTCTATGTAAAGAATATAGTTCCTTACACTGCTAGGCATTGTATAATGAGCAGAAACATTGTCCTGTCCACAGAGACCTTCTACATGTGTCACAAGTTCACAGATGGGGCTGATTCTGACCAAATATGGGTGTCTGGAGCCTTGGAGAGGTCATGACATCCATTATAGTCACTGGTGAAATACGTGTTTTTTGAGTGAGTCATCAAAAAGAAAAGTCTAACTTGGACTGGGTGAGTTACATCTTGCCTGTGCCTACCCAGCCCCGCTGACCACAAGGGTGATGGGTTTGAACTTTCAGTCTGCAGACATCCCATGAAAAGCAAGGTGATCCCACCACAGAGACCAGCCCAAGGGAACACATGAAACTGATGCAAGTGTCATCGGCTGCAATCCCAGCTCAGCAGAGACAGAGATGACCAGTAGAATCACAGAATCATAGAATGAATTGGAAAGGGACCCATAAGCATCATGAAAGTCCAGCTCCCGACCCCGCACAGAACAGCCCCCAGAATCACACCCCATGTGTGCGTTGTCCAAATGCTTCTTGAACTCCACCAGGCTCTCTGGGGAGCCTGTTCCAGTGCTCAGCCACCCCATGGGTGAGACACCTTTTCCTAACATTTAACCTAAATCTCCCCTGACACAGTTCCATTCCCTTGGGTCCTATCACTGGTCACCACAGAGAAGAGACCAGTGACTGCCCCTCTACCTTCCCTAGTGAGGAAGCTGTAGACTGGGATGGGGCCTCCTCTCGGTCTCCTCTTATGCACAGTTCCCTGGTTCACAAGTGTAAAGAAAGCAGTGGCTACAGCTGTACATAACCCTTGTCTCTGCTGTGCTGTGCTAGAAGATTAAAATATTTCTTGAGTGGTCCACAACAGATCCGGGGGATGAGGGAGATGAGTCTCAAAGCCATCCGTGCTGGTTCAGGTTCTCCTTGGCTGTAGCTCAAAAACCCTTCACCACACTCAGCGGTGCCTGTGAGGCAAGCTCCAAACTGAGGGGATACCAGGCTCAGAGCTACAGTTGGCACCCCCACCAGATGTGTGCCACATTCCTCTTCAGCTGAGACAAACACACCAGTGCACATCAGCCGTCCTGCTTGGAGAAAGGGATGTGTGTGGCTCCTCACTTGCTGTTCTCAACAAGCAGCGCAACAATTACTCAAATCACACTTTTAGGTTTCCTGCCCTCCAGGAGCACTTTTAAGCTATGAAAATAGAGTACAGAAAGAAAGCTGTGGAAAGTGTCTCAAACTAATAAATTTCTCCTGGGGAGAAGGAGTAGGGTGTTTGTCTCTGAGCATGCTGGGCTGTGTATTCAAGATTGATTGCTCAGTTGAGCCCCATACTGGGGAGCTTTCTCATTTCCCTTCTGGCAAACATTAAATTCCTTCGCTTTCCTGTTACACTTGCTAATCCTAGAGGGAAATAGTTTGCTGAGTACAACAGTATTTTTCATGCTAAATTATTCCACCTTTGTTCAAATCTGGCCCTGTGAGGTGCTCAGTTCTCTCTGCTCTCTCCAGAAATGAGTGAGGAAGCAGAGAAACTCATGGTTTGCAAAAGGATCACAAGACCTTCCAGGTTCATGTTCATTGCAAACAAAACAAGGGAAATGCAGCATCCGCTTGGCAAACCCACTAAGCAAACCTCAGTGCTCAAAAGAAAAGTGGAGCTGGGCTATGTGAGGGCTGTGATGTAGCTGTTCTCCTGTGCGAGAATAATTAGGAACCGAATACATTATTTAGCAGCTACTCAATGAGCTTGTAAATGTTGGACATACTGGGCTAAGGAATTAATATATAATTTTACAAGGACACTCTGCTCTTCGGGTAGCACTGTTGACTCTAGAAATATGTTTTGTTAGAGATGTCTTTTAATAGCTTATTTCACAGCCCTCCACCAGAGAGAAAACTGACTCATTTTTTGTCCTGTAGCATTTTCTGTCTGCTCTCTAAGTATGGTCAAGCTCATCAGACCAGTTGTGTCAAGTTAAAGATGGATTATGATACTATGAGACTGCTAGAAAAAGCATTAAAGCAGAATAAAGCATCTCTCTAATCGAATCTAAATCTTATCATTTCTTCATAGGAAGAATGATTTGGGACCTGGCCTGAGCACCCTACTTTGCTAGTTACTGTCTGTATGGGAAAATCAACAAGAAATGAACATTCCAAGACAATCATAAACTTGAGCTTGCAGAAAAGGCTCTGAATGAGATTTTCAAATGTTTACTTGCACATTAAACTGACTGAAGTGGAACTAAGTAGAAGTAAGGCATGGGCTTGTCTCTGTCCAGCCAGCTTCAAAAGCTGTTGCGGATAAATAGGAATTATGACCTGATACTATTCTTTTTTGTTCTCTAAATATTTTATTTTGAAACACAAAACTAGGGGGAAAAAGATAGAAAGCCAAGATGACTGAGATAAAATTAAGTGTCTTGAAAAACTGTCAAGGCAGTCACCTGAAAATTTGTTTTAAATGTTTGGGTATTTCATGACTTTTGAGAATTTCTTTTTAAGTTTGACCCATGTTTGAAGAAAAAATTCAGGTTTACCAAGCCATTACTTGAGGTAAAGCAAATGATCTGGCTTCCAAAAATGTACCCCTTGCCTTTTACCTTGCTGATGATCACATAGGGTTTGCCAAGGATAAGTGAAGGGAAGACTCTGATGTTCAGAGGGGAAAAAAGAAATTCTCCTCACATACACCCCCGGGTATCAGTGGGAAAGACAGCAACGTGCTGCCAAGGACTTGTGAGCATTGCTGCTTTTGAAAGCCTATAGGCACCAGCTGTGAGCTTCCTAAATTATGTATGGGCAGTACACAAACTGCTGGCTTCCCACTCACAGGAGATGAGACCTGCAGAGGTCAACTCTGCTCAGAATCATCAACAAATCACTGCTGAAAGATGCCTGAACAGCTTTTCTGTGATGACCCACAAAGGTCAGAATGCTGGGCCCTCCTAGAGCTTCAGTAACCTTAACCAGCTTTTCCTAATGCTCAACAAAAGTCTCTCTTGCTGCTGTCTGAGGCTGGTTCTCTCTCTCTTACCCACAAGGATCAGGGTGACCATCTTATCCCTTGCTGCTTATAGTAGTTTTGCCATCTCTGAAGGCTGTTACTGTCCCTCATCTTTGACTAAAGAACTTAAGTCCTCCAAATTTCCACAGGTGGTCTGCATTATTACTGATGTGCTCTGGACTGAATGCTGTGACTGAGCTGAATCTGTACTTTTCCTGCAAGGAAGGGAAGATCACCCATGCCACCATTTTTAGGCATCCCAACATGATGCCTATATCCATGACCCCACTGATGCATTTATAGTAGTACCTACACATATCTCCAAATTATTTTATGCACTCCCTAGCCAGTCTTTTTGTGCATTTGGTTCCTCCACCCAACTGGAACCAGGGACTTGTCTTTACAGAGCTGCTGCATCTAATATATTTTTATAAATTTATAAATAATTTTATAAATTTTTATAAATGCATAATCCCCCAAAGCATCCCCTTCGTAGCTTAGACAGGAACAAGTTCTACCATAAACAACTGGCAAAGACACATTTGCAGTTTTTAGGATTTTTCTTTATCTGATGCTGTTATGTGACAAAATTAGATTAGAAATTTACCAACATCAAAGCACCATCAATTTTTGAGAACTTACATTTCCCCCAGGTGTTTTCTGCAGTTTGGGAGTATGAAGGTGACTTTGAGTCGGCCATAGGGTCACACATATGAAGTCTGTGGTGGATTTATTTAATATTGAAGGAAGCTGAATGTGTTATTTGGCAGGTTTGCAATGCAGGTAGCTTGCACCTAAATCAGAGGGAGGCCTGAGAACATAATATCCTAAACTGAAAAAGTCACTCATGGTACATGTTTCAGTAAAAATTGCCATCCCACCTGTTTCAGTTCACCCAGAGAAATGATTCCCCAGAATCTCAGTCCCTGAGACTTTCCCTAGAGCATTCCTGTAGACAGAATAAGAAGACAATATGTGATTATTAGGGACATAAGCAGTACAGAAGCGATTTATAGTCTGATGGGCTTTTACTGACTGAAAGAAAATAAGTTGTTAAAAAAAAAAAAAGACAAACCAGATAAGATATAATCATAGGATCATATGGAATGATAAGAGTAATTTGTGAGGAGTCACTTAGCCAGTTTATATTTCAAAGGCAGCATAAATGAGGTGCCTGAATTCAAGTGTTCATGCCTTTTGGCTACTTTACTATCAAACCTCTTTCCTGAACAGCAGCAGGAGTGTTTCTGCACTGGCATCATGTGCTGTGCTCGATGGGAGAAAGGGCAAAACCTTCCCAGTTTCAAAGATGCTGCTCACCATGATGTATTAGGCTGTGTAAATCACTTGGAGGCTTTGAATCTATGATCAGCTGCTGTGGGGAGCTCAGCACTCCTCCGATTGATGTGCTTCAAAAAGAGCTTTTGCCCAGCCCTGCCTGCATTCCCCACACAGAGCAGCGTGCCCAGCACCCCATCAGTTTGAAGTTCAAGGCACCACTCCCCAGGAATGGCAAGATTAGGCCATGCAAGGAGCTTCCTCATCGGTAAAGCCTTGGGGACCAAGCCACGTGTGAGAGTCTCATTGCAGTGGGTGATGCACAAACACAGATCTTTCAGCTTAACACCAGTTTAACAGATCTTTCAGCTTAACATACTGCTTTAAAGGCCTGATATTTCACATATAGGTGCTGAGGCAGTTGAACATACATCACAAAATGAACAGGAACAAAGAGCTCTGTTTCTGCAGCAAACTGTCCATGTTAATGAAGAGGCAAATTTGTACACATAGATCTACACACACTTTTTAAAGATTAAGTAAGTCAGTTCATACAATTCCTACTAAGACAGGCAGTATTAGCCCACTAGAATTCCCACCCAGTTTAAAAAATAATAATAATAAAAAAATTAAAAATATCAAGTTGAGCCATGAAAATCAAGTCTGGATAATATTTATGCAACCAACTAGATATAGGAGTTTTGTTTCTGGTTTTTTCAGCATTTATATGCTAGGCAAGGTTTGTAGGGAGAAGAAAGCATCTTTTGTTACATTGACTGATTTACTTTGAAACAACAGACAGATTTCAGGCTTAAAAGCCCTTTTCTGGACCAGGAATAGGTACACCAAACTTCAAAGATGAATATGAGCCAAGAACAAAGGATGGAATTTAACTAGGTTCTCTTAATCAGATGTCCGGAGGGGGAAGAGAAAAAATTTGATACCTGCAGTATAAAAGAAAGGATATTGCAAAGGGAAAGGTGAAAAAACAGTATCTTCCACTGGAAAGAAATACACAAAGCAAGAGAAAGGAGAAAGTGAGAATTTATATCTCATGGCACACAGGCAGTTTCACTGGGGAGCAAGTTGGAGGAGTGCTGGAAGACAAGAACTATAACATGCCATAAATGTTTGTCTCTGTTGATGCTGTGACTTTTTCTTATGAGTAATGTCTTTTGATTGTCACCTTTGGAAAGTGTTCTGTAGCTTTCTCTTGAGGATCAAGACTGAGAGAGCGGAAATTGAGCGTCTGTGTGGTAAAAGTTTGTTGTCTACTAATAATTGGGGGGTTTTACCCTTTTGCTTTCCCTGTGAAGGTTTTTTCTGACTCATGGGGGTTGTTTCATCCATAAAAATTGCATAAGGACATTATGTAGTAGGTGAATTACATTATGTTTTTGTGAGGAGCCCTAGGCATAGGATTCAGAATATTTTGAAGATTGGGGATATATTGAACATTTGCATACATATTATTCAAGGATAGATAAGATTCTACTTTGCACATGCTGTTCTGTGGCATTTTACTTTTAATGTTGAGTTAGGGATGTGTAGTGCAGCTTAAGCTTTGGGAAGCAGGTTTCTGAGAAAATACAAAAGTTGCACCATACTGGACTGTCTTTGTGGAAAATATTTGCTGAGCAAGCAGCTTCTTTAGACTGCCAAGGTGGTGGTGAAAACCTGACAGCATATTGTATCTTTTTTTAATATGTTTTGGATGACTGCTGGGTTTGTGTAGGTGGAGATGTGACTTGCACATTTTTATATAGAAAAGTTCTTTGGATGCTATTTTTATGCTGACCATGGTTTGCTGGACTTCGATACCGGTAGAGAAGTGTTCAAGAGAGAGTTTGATGGTAGACTGAAGTGTTTTAAATTTGTCATAGAAACCAGTCAGGGAATCCAAACTTTCAGCCCAGACAATAAAAGATACCATCTGTGTTTCTCAGGCAAAACACTGACCAAAATTGACTTCAAACTATGGTTACTTAAACCTGTTAAGCACTGGACAATGAAGCTGTTGTAGTGCAGAGACACTTCAGTGCCTACTTCTATTCATAAATTCAGGAGAAGTAGTGTGGGCAAGGGCTATGAAAAGAGATGAATTTGGCAGTATATTTAGGCTGGCCTATAGGTTTGCCTTATTCTGACAGGTCCTCAGTGCAGGCTGTAGGCACCAGGACAGTCTACACTGCCACCGAGGGTGAGATACCAGTGTACATCCTTCATGACTAAGGTGGAAGCAGCAAGGTAGTTTAAGCTGCACAATCAACTTAGTTTAGCTTTGAAGGTGAGAGATTTTACTTTGATCTGGAAGGAGGGCTTGTTCACCTAACAGTTTCCCTGTTTAGTGATGACAATCAATCCAGAAATCTATTTTACCTCTCTCCACAATACTTGCTTCACTTACAGCCTCAACTCATCAAACTTTAAAGCTTACTAATTATTTCCATTAGTTTTCAAAGCAGTGCCATCTGGTTTGGCTGCAACCTGGACTGAGATACCTGAACCCTGCCTGTCCACATAATATAGAAGAAAACTACCAGGCAGTGGCCTCCTCCCAGCAGTCATGGTTCAGTCACTGCTGATGTTACATCTCCTCTGATCACTCTCAGGAGCAGTTGTTTCTCCTTCTGCTCACTGTGTCTCTCCGTCCAAACACCCTTAAGGCCCTGCACTGGAAGATGTATAAGCTGTTAAAAAACAATAACAATTTAATCTAAAGCCCACTGCACATTACTGCATGGAAGCCAAGGACACTGATTGAATATATCAAGAGCGGTGACGGTTTGGATTTCTGACGGCCACGTAATGAATTGCGATTAACTATGCAGTCACCATTCATGGAAGAATTATAGTCCAGAGAAGGAAAAGAAAATGGAACATTTGACAGAAAAATAATTATTTAGAGCCCACTATTCAGAGTGCTTAGATAGACACGTTGTAGCTCAGTGAGGCAGGCAGGGGAGGTAAAGACAGAAAGGGAAAAATAGGCTGATGGGGGGAATAAAAGTGTAGCTGAGAGGCAGTGCTCAGGTTCCTGTGGGAAAGGAAAGGGAGGTTTAGAACGTATATTAGGAAAAATTTCTTTAATGAAAGGGTGCTGAAATATTGGAACAGGCTGCTCTGGGAAGTGGTGGAATCACCATCCCTGGAAGAGTTCAAAAAATATGTAGATGAGGTTAAGAGGGACAACGTTTAGTGATGGACCTGGCAGCGTTGGCTCAATGGTGGGACTTGATGATCTTAGAGGTCTTTTCCAGCCTTAGTAATTTTGCAATTCTATGATGTGTTTATGAAATGCAAAAGGCTCGTGCAGGTGGTGCTCTGGCAGGAATGGAGTGATGTAGATTTGTGTCTCCCGCCCACGAATAAACGCAGTGCCCACAGGGAGTTCTATGGCACACAGTGGGCTAGGACAGCACCAGTTTGAAAACACAGCCAGGTCCTTCCCCATGAAAACTTTCTCAGCTTTGCCAGCCGCCTCTAAGGAAGGCTCAGCTCGCTTGCACCACTTGCTCACAGGCAGGAGAAGCCCTTTCATACGTGAGGTCATCCCTCTGCACCAGCCCCGTTATCCCCCAGGGCTCAACAACAGCTGCTCTGCAGCACCCAGGTGGGCATTAAAACCTCAGTGCTGCCACTGGTGGTGGTGATGGTGGTGTTTCACCCACAGATGTGGGCTCAGAGTCGGTTCCTGAGCAATGGATTCACTGGTCTTAGCACACGATCACCAGCACCTGCCAAACTGCAGAGCAGACAAGCAGGACATGAAGCCAAAGAGAAAAAAATCCACCTTATGAAACAGTGGGAGCCTGGAGTTGTAATAGTGTTACAGCACCGGAAATTGTTTTAGAGAGTGGGAAAAATATAACTAAATCAAGAATACAGTACAAGAAAAAGAACAGAAACTTGGAAGTAGTGAAATATACCCCAGTTTAAAAAGGCACAGGCAGAAAGTAATAGAATAAAACCACTGAAAAGAGTGCATTATATTAAGGAAGAAGACCACTACTAATACAATAGTGGGAAAGAAAAGAAAAACGAAGGATTGCTGAACATGGAATTGAACAGCATGTAGGAAAACAGAATTCGATTAACACAGTGTTGCAGCTTTCCTTTGAAATGGGAAAGGAATACACACTATTGTAAAAGATAAAAATTGTAGAGAGGGAAATGGACACTACATGAAAGAAGTCTGGGGAGGCTGAATCACAGACAACAACAAAACTGGCCTAGGGAGGGGAAAAAAAGCAAAAATTATAGGAAAGGACAATAGGGTTTTGTGCTAACTACTAAGCTGGAAATTACAAGAAAGGAATGCAATTCTACGAAAAATAACAGCTGTACAACACAATACAGTGATGAAACAAAGCTTGTACCAATGAAAAGTCACTTATAAAGAGAAATTGTATCCATGAAAGCAATGACAATAAAATGATTAAAAATATGGGAACAACTGAAGATGCAAATATTTGGGTTAGAGAAAGGGTAATGATGGCACAGAAATCAGTGACAAATCACAAGCATGGCTTTCACAAGTGCTTCCTTGCATCTTATATGAAAGAAATGCTTAGAGCAGATGTCTTTCTCTGTACCTCCAGGAAGGCACAGATTTCTTTCAAGCTTCTTGTTATTATTATTATTATTATTATTACTGCTGCCGTTATAGGAGCTTAATGACCTCAGCCATGGGTCTCAGCTCCATCTGTGCTATGCATGGTACCAACAGTCAGGGCAACTTTATGATTTATGACCCGGCAGAAGGAACCTTAGCTGATAAGCAAGAGAGGCAAGAGCCTGGAAAATTTGCAGGTCAGTCAGTACTGAGTTTCTTGGAAGTGCCACTGGAGAGAAAAATGTGATCCAGTGCAGCAAACTATGGTCTGAACACCCCATAATGTCCAAGTTTGGCACAATCAGTGGTCTACTGGATAAGTTGTCTATTTTTTTTTTTACACAGACTGATACCCTTTAATGAGTAGAGGTCACATACAACTGCTGATTTCAAAAGATTTAAAATTGTTACTGAAGTGAAGCACCAGAAACCAATTTTGTTATTTGGAGCATTGTGTTCAACCAATGATATCTGCAAAGCAAAGCTGGTATAAAACCAGGGAAAATGCATAGCCTTTAATATGTTTTATAGTGTGAGATTTAAGGTCTTTTCAGAACACCTCCAGAAGATTTTACCCAGTTTGCAGGCAAGAAGCTAAACTGCCTGAGACTAGAAATGCACCAAATGAATTTTACAACAGAATTTGGGCCAGGGTGAGGGGAGAAGATAAAAAAGACAGTGAGCTGTACTCACAAAATGTTGCAGTGTCACCAGAAAGAAGACTTTAACTTTCCTCAGCATTGAGTAAGAAAAAGATGAAGGTGTAGGGGCCAGAGGAGAAGAAGACTTTAGCGCTTGTACTGAGCTCTAGCTCTCCTTGGGACACATGGAAGAAGCACAGAAGCAAACCCAGTCCTCTTAGTCTAACAAAGTAAATAGCTTAGAGGGAGAGATGTTAGATGACGAAAAAGCCAAGAACAGTATCAGTAACATTTCTTATTTTGGAGTTTAATCTTGTGAAGTTTGAGTCTTTCCAAGCAACTTTGCTCCAAAATTGCAAATGTCTTTTTCTCTTTTTTTCTAAATAAGTGATACTTCTGTTCCTATACCTTGTACAGAGTCACTACAAGGCTTTCATTACCCAAAGAGTAGCAAATCTCCAATGTTGGGAAACCATCTCATCAAATACATCCTGTCAGTGACTTACAAAAATGCACAGCTCCCCATATGCCTTTATCCAGGCAGTTCCATGGCAAGACCTTCCACAGGAGCTTACACTTGCAGTGAGTATGCTCACTTGACTGCTTGGAAGCGGAGTGGAGAGAATTGAGGGAGTTGCAGTAGACAATTATAGACAAAAATGTTTTTGTCACAAAACAGCAAGGGAGAACGCAGGGAAGTTCATAGGGATGACAGGTTATATTAAAACTCCTGTGGTGAAGTCTCTCATGGGACCAATAATTGACAGTGTATTCGGGCTGGAAACTGAGGAACTCCTGGAGACATTTCTGCTGCTATCAGCCTTGCACGCCAGAGCCCTGTCACCTAAAATCCACAGACCAGGCTGCAAATGGATTTACAAAATCTCTGACTGCAGAGAGGTTGTCTCTCAGATCCTCTCCTCCACGAGGCATGGAGCACATGTCTGCAGAGCATCAGCAATCATTTGAGGTCAACATCAGAGCTGAGGGGGTTACTCTGCTCCTCACAGATGTAGTTCCAGACTGCAGTTAGTTGTTCCTGGGACTGATGTGCTTTATGTGGCCCCTCAAGCTGTTACTGGCCTTCAGGAAATTGTAGCACTCTGATAAAAATGAAGAATGGAGTCACGTCATGTTGTTCTGGGGCTGGATGTTATCTTAGTATTGCATTTCATGCTAGCAAGGATTTTGCCTGACATCTTCCCTCACATTGCTGGCTCCTCATTTTTCATAAATTACTGGAAAAGGTCTTGACCTGCACTACCAGACAGAGACTTCACTGACAGAAATACAATAGTCTGCTACTAGTGTCAGAGCAATGCACTTGCTGCACTTCCAACTCAGACCCTTCCATCCCTCCCAAAACAGCAGTGAGATGCACAAATCACTGTCTGTAGGCTTCAAACAATGATCTGCACCCAGCACCCAGCCCAAGAAGAGAAAGAAGCCCACATGCTTTGCTTTGGGCATGTTATCAATTAGGAGACTTGCATGAGCACTGAGTACCTTTAATTTTCCTGTGCAAGTGGCTCATTCTGCCTCACACCTCCCAGGGAATGCAGAGCTGACTGGGAGGACCATCAGCATCAGTGAAAGAAGCACAGAAAATAATCTCAATTGGTAAAATTCAGAGTCCTTTGGATTTGTTTAATGAGATTTGCAGCTTTCTTTAAAAATGCCAAATGCCCTCCCCTCAACAAATAAAAAGAAAAGTGAATTAGTGTTTTTTCACCTAGTTCTGGTGAGAATACAGCATTGCTTAGGAAAGAGCAATTTTGGTAAAAAAAAATAACTAACTCTTGAGGCTGAGGTCACGATGTTCAGAGAAAATGCTGTGAGTTCAAAGGCTAATTCTAAGGGGAAAAGTGAAACATGAAGAAGAACTTTTAAGTGAATAGCAACCCAAGTTAAGCGCATTTTAATGAATGAGAAGTAGCTGTGTACTACTGCTACTGCACCAGCTTTTTAACCAATAGCAGAGTTTGATGATTGTGTCTGTTCATTTCTTTATTGGTTTTGCACTTGACATTCTCTGACCCAGATTCTCTGTATCATCCTATGGATTTAGCTGACTAAATAGAGATGGTTGTAGCTGAGCCAGTTACTGCAGGCTGCCTTTATAGTCAGTGGAGGTCCAGTGAAAGGGGACAGAGGTGGAGGAAAAACATCACACTGATAGAGACATCTAAAATAGGTCAGATGACCTACACCCTTAAACTATCTTTTTATCTCCATTGACAACAGAGAGTCCCATAAAGGCAGATCACCCTGATATATCTGAAAAGGGAAAGCTATTTTGATTCCTCTATATAATCATATTTCAGTCTTGCAAAATCCTTTTTACTCAAATACCCTCTTTTTTCTGGAACCATGTCAAGCCATTAATTAAAAGAATAAACAAAAAGAAATGGTGATGCAGTCCCTGACAGAGACTCCCATAGGAATACCACCTCCCTGAGGCATCTTATCATAGCCCAGGAATAGACTGTGATCTTTAGAAGCAAACTCCTGAAGATACAGGAACCACAGGGCAACATTTTGCTTTCAGGTCAGACAAACCCCTTTCCTGCACTTATGGACTCCAGACAATGATGTCTTGAGGCTGAGGAAAGACACCTGTGCACAACAACAGCATCAGTCTGTCTCCACAGGACCACCAAGCACCTGTATGTGTTAGTAAGCATGAAAACCTAACACCAGCTTTTCAAAAGTTGGCATAATACACATGATTCATACGCTCAATACCACCTTGTACATTCAGGTTCCTTTCTGTCTTGTAGAGTGCAAAACTGAGCTTTGTCTTATTATTTGCCACTCCATGTCCCATGGGACAGATGCCATTCCCACACCTGTCTTGCCCAGGCCTCACATTGTGGACACAAACCCACACTCAGCTGCAGAGTCTGGGTCGTGGTGGGTTAAGCACATGTATATTCGTGCAGTCTGAACAAATCCAGCTGCATTCAGAAGACTCAGTTTTACTGGAGTTGATCAGGGTTTACAGATACATGTATAGGGTTTATTTTAGAACAGTTTGGTTGCAAAGGGAATCAGGTATGTGGCTGTTTAGGTTTTTATTATCTATAATAATATGGCAGCATAAAAGCGTAAAGATATCATCCAAGAAAATATGTAAGGGAAAAGAGAAAGAGAAAGAGGAAAGAGAGAATAAGAGCTAAAAGACAGAAAGAAAGAGAGAGAAAAAGAATAAAAGTTCATAGTCACCACCCAGAGTTCTCCAACGGACTTGGTTGTCGTCGCTGTATTGCTGGTGTCTTGGTTCATCAGGGAGTGGTGGGGAAAATAAGCCCATGAAACATAAAATCAGGTGGGCCTATATACTCTCATAAACCCTCCTCCACCCCCATGTGTGTTGGGGGGATGTTTTTGCACAGTCACAATGTTTTTCCAGAAGCTGGGGGCTCTGGTTTTTGCAAAGCCATTTAGGCTTGTGGTGGGGGTAGCCCTACTAAAAGCTTGGCATTCTCCAGGGTAATGATGGATGCATGCACAAAGGGGCCCTTTCAACATAGCCTGGCTCATAGGAGATAAGCATCACACTCCCAGAGAGTCACTGCTGGTCTTTAGGTAGGCATCAGGCACCTAGAGAGCCATCACACACCAAAAGAGTCTCCTCCACAAAGCTAACAGTTTGTGGATGAAGGCAGTTGCACAGGTCCTGGAAGATGGCCTTCACCACCACATAACACAGCTTGTCCACATCACAAGGGAAATACTTGTTTCCCCAGTCAAAAGCAGGAGAGGAGTGATTACAGCATCTGTGCTGTTTAACATGGGCTGTGGGAGGCCATAAACAGCACAACTACACTGTAGTCACTGCTGTTGCCCTTTATGGTCCTATTTTTCTTTTTATTTTGTTCATTTTATACCTCAGTGCACATGATGGTTTTTGCTTTGCCTCCAGATTGCACAGAGCCAGCGATGGTTTTTGCAGAGATTTGTGCACCTTTCCCATTAGCCAGATTTATGCTTCCAGTTGCCAAATCACTGCTTGTCAGCAAGCCAGGCAGGCCACTTCAACACCAACCATGGCAGCTAAAAAAATAAGTGCATACTTTTAAGCAAGGTACACAGGGTTGATTTGTTCCTTTGCCCATGCCTCTGGTTGACATTCCCTTATAGACAATCCTCAAATGGCTGCTTGCACTTTACTCCCAAGCCCTCTGGCTTGCAGGAGGTAATGAGAATTTGGACACAAACCTACAGCAGATGTTCCCAAAGCAAATGTTGGGTCTGACCCAGTGGTCTAATTGTCTTTGCCCAGCGCCTAATGCTATGTTCACCAAGCCTTTTTAGCAGCTGCTGCGTACTTGAATGTAGTCTCCAGAGCCATCTCTTCCACTTTGGGAACACTCAGACCCGTAAGTTACCTGGATTTCTCAAAGTGAGGTGTGACTTACCCCTTACTTAATATACAAAGCAGACCTCTCCTCCAAAACATCTTCTCCCTTTCACCTTACAATTTTCTCATTTATACATCCAAAAATGAGCAAGAATCCCAAAGGTTTTAGAGTATTACCAAATGTGGATGTTAACATAACAATTTTCTCATGAGACCTTTGAGATTATTTGACAGAGTTCCAGTTAGCAAGCACTGACACATAACTACAGTAAAAAGCAATTAAATCAAAACTCATCTGTTTTATGTAAACTTGTTTCCCACTTTACAACAGCAGTGTATTAGGGCCATGGTGTCCCAGATGAGAATAAAAGGAGAAATAGCAACTGGGATCACAAATCTGAAAAGTAAAGTTTCCATCATATAAGATGAAGCAGACCACAGCAAGATGTGCTTAAGAAACTGTAATGGAACTATTTCTAAAATACTTTCCATCCAATAGATGCCTTTGTGCTTATGGTGTGCCAAGCAGAGCATAGCAACTGATTAACAAGGCAAACAGAGCTGGAACTCAAGCCGTGTGGAAGCTTCTATTTTTTGGTGCGTGTAGCCTGAAACTCTTTATCTGAACATCTGCTTCATTAAGAGATATTGTGATGTTATTCACAAGAGCAACAAAGAGCTACAGAAAGCACTTTTCTCTCTCTTTTTCCTGCTCATGTTCCATACCCCCCTTCAAAACTTTTCCGCAACAAATGTGTCACAACATTTACTACTGGCTTTCACTGTGCTTCCCCACAAAAACGGTAATGTTGTGCTTCAAGGGAACATCATGGAAAGCAGGCCAGTAATTTCTGTTTCTGAAGTAACAATCTATGCAATTTTATTGTTATTTCTGCTGTTGAGAGAGACCTTAAACTGGGAATAAGGGAGTATCTGCAAGTAATCTGCAATTAACAAGATATTGTCAGCACCCTCCTTGGAATCAAGTTGAAAAGGCTGAATTATATACATAGTTTTGGAGTCCTGTTCTTCATTGATGAGCAGCTGCATGAGGGAGCAGAATTTTAAGTTGTCCTTCAAGCAGGATTGAAAACAGTGCTTTTCCAGTAGTTCTTCCTTTATCAGCCTCTTTGACACCTCATAGGAAATAATGAAGGTTACTAGAAAAACCTGTATTGCACATCCCCTTTTAACAGGAAACCAACTTTATGCTGTTTAGTTGTTATTCAATTCATTCTTCTTGTTAATCCTGCTTACTGATGATTTTGCCTTTGATTTTTCAATTGATGACCTCCTGCTCCATCCTCATTTAGAAAGGCTGGCCAAAGATCACAGTATTTTTAGGAAAATACCAAGGATCCCCTGTCTCTACACACTGATAGACTACTAATATTTTAATATGATATCTAAACCAGCCAGAGTGGATTGCAACCAAGGCTATCCTCCAAAGAAACAACAGAAATTTCTTAATAAAGTGCTAAGATTATCCAAAAGGTGAGTGAACAGGGATGCAGGACCCTGCAGACCTGAGAAAACATTAACAACTCCCCAAAATTCCTTTTCCTGCCACAGTACAGCATCCAGAACATTGAGAAACTGGATTTATGACTGCAGATTCCAGGTGGCAGAGCTGTACAAGGATCAGTCCAGAAAGAAATGTAGGTTTCAAGGAATTTTTTCCCAGATATTTGCTTATCTTTAAGCAGACTTGACTTCCCCGAGTAGGATGAGTGGGTGTTGCACCATGTAGGCTGTTCTTTAAAATTAAAGCAAACCATATCTTTATCCAGCATATGCTGGCAATTGTTCCTTTAGTAATATTTGGCACAGCACAACCAGCAACTAAACGCTTGTGCTGAGACCTACCAGTCATCCACTGTCTCCTAGGCAAAAAAAATAAATAAGTGGTGTGGATATAGTCCCAAAATTTCAAGAGTGAGCAGTAAGTGTAGTGAAGAGCCATTAACTGACATGAATAAAAATTGGGAAACTGTGTTTTAACACAGTCATGGATAAATATTTGGGTCAGGGTTCAGTGATGCCTTAGTGAAGAACACACATGGAAAAACATCACTTACTGCCTTATTCTTCTCTACCTCCCTTTGCTGGTCAGATCCCCATCTGATTTACCCTGAAAAACTCCCCTCCCAGTGATGATGTCAGAATAGAATGCTACAGGTGAAAATCCATACTAAAAGACGACCAAGCCCCAGCAAGTCTAAAAAATATATCAGAAGTATTCATGCTCCAAACTCATTTCCCAGCATGAGTCTTTGGGACCCAAGGCTTTTTATTTCAGGTGATTAACAGAAGTAACAGTTTAAATAGTAAGTTAAGAATGCATGCCAGGATCCCTTCTTCTCAACCTCTGCTTGTCATACTCTGTGTGATGAGCAAGGTTTTAAAAAGGTATTTAGGGGAACATAGCTCTGCAGATGTAAAGTCTCCAACTGTGAACCAATTAAAGCTGAATCTGTCTTTGAGGAGGCCCTGGCTGGCCCCACAGTGATTGGAACATACCCAATACAACTCAATGTTATAGGTGTGTCTAGCTTTAAGAGTCTGCCTGAGTGGATATAGGTAAATATTGATGTCCCCACGCCATTATTTTTCCAAAATAAAGTATATGAAATTAATCACATTTTAAAGTTCTGAGTTTTTCTTTTTCTTTTTTTTTCCTCAGTCCCATGCATCCATGTGAGCTCCTGGGCATTGGCATGTGGAAATCCAGGCACACACTTAGGTTCCTGGATATGTTTTCAGGAGTTTTAGTTAAAAAATTGTTCACATAGTCTCCTAAATTGATTGCTGCAATAAGCACTAAAGGATGTGAAAGGCATCAGCTGAAAAAGAGGAGCCAGTGTTTTACTGCTTAAAAGCATCCCCTGGAAGCACCTGGGATATGTGGAAGCCACTCCTTTGTTTCATTTTGACAAACAAGCAAGTAAAAGCAAACAGTGAAGTAGGAAAGTCTGAACACTCCATTCATTAAGCCCAACACAATGTTGCCCGAAGGACCTCTTGTCAGAAAGGCTTTGTTCCTATTTTTCCTCAACCACCAATCTTGCATCTGGTTTGACAGCTGACTGAACATGAGCCAGCAGTGTGCCCAGGTGGCTAAGAAGGCCAATGGCATCCTGGTCTGGATCACAAATAGTGTGGCCAGCAGGACCAGGGCAGTGATTATCCCTCTGTAATTGGTATTGGTGAGGCTGCACCTCAAGTCCTGTGTCCAGTTTTGGGCCCCTCACGACAAGAAGGACATTGAGGTGCTGGAGCAGGTCCAGAGAAGGGCAAAAAAGCTGGTGACAGGTCTAGAGAGTAAGTCCCATGAGGAGTGGCTGAGGGAGCTGGAGGTGTTTAGCCTGGAGAAAAGGAAGCTCAGGGTTCCTTGCTCTCAAGTAAGAGAGCAAGCTTATTGTTCTCTACAACTACCTGAAAGGAGGCTGTACCCAAATGGGGCTCAGCCTCTTCTCCCAGGCAACCAGCGACAGGACAAGGTGACACAGACTCAAGCTGCAGCAGGGGAGGTTCAGTTTGGACATCAGGAAGAATTTCTTCATGCACAGGTTTGTTAAATGTTAAAATAGACTGCCCAGGCCCAGAGAAGTGGTGGAGTCACCATCCCTGAAAAAGTTCAAGCAATGATTGGACGTGATACTTAGTGCTACGGTGTACGTTGACAAGGTGGAGATTGGTCAAAGGTTGGACTCAGTGATCTTGGAGGTCTTTTCCAACCTAAATGATTTAAATTAGCTGGTATTTGAACAAGCAGTCTGACCTGGTGTAAGCTTAGAGTAATCACTGTGTGGTATCAGATCTGGTAGCACAAAAACCCTCTTCTCAGCTGCGAACACAACTGTGGTAGTTCTGCAGAGGACCTGCACCCCAGCACTGTGCATGATGGGAAACTCAGTCTGGTGTGATGTGATGATGGACTTTCCTCCAGTCCCTCCAAGAAAATAGGACAGTCAATGCTTACCTTTGAGTTTCGTGTTGTAAAATACTGACCTTAGCTGACATTATGTTGCTTGGGTAATACAAGGTTTTCTGCTCAGAAATAAAAAAAGTTGGTCAGAACCAAATACAAATTGTTTACCTGGCCCTCACAGGATGTTATACTTATTTCTGATTTAAAAAATAAATGTATATGAATATGCCAAAGGCACTCACTTAAAATAGAGCAATTATGTGCTTCAACTAAGATCTAAGCTGCCCTCAAAACCAGCTCATGGGCAGGAGGATGCCAGTATCCAGTTGCAGTCAGGATCCAAGCAGCAAAGAGCAATTTTAAACTAGGACATTATGAGCAAATTCAAGAAACTGGGAAAAGAGAGTACTTGGTTTGCATCCTCCATCTACTACAGGCAAGCTACAGCCACACTCTGCTCCATGGGATTCAAAGGTGCAAGTCTGCAGACTTGCTACATACCAGTAGCTACATACCTAACAGCACCATCTAGAAAGCATATCTGACATTTTTAAGCTCCTTTGTAGGAGGAAGCTGGTGTGCAGAGAGTCCTTAGAAATTAGGACCAAAAAGTTTTACAGTACTCTCTCCTGTTCCCAAGATATGGAAGGATGCAAAGGTACAAGTATGAACATTGCTGTGGAGTCACATCAAAAGCTGCCCCAACCTGAGCCACGTAGGAATGGATGGGCTGGGGAAGCAGCCACATTTGGTGGCAGCTGCTTCAGAGGATCTTTGCAACTGCTTACAAAAGCAGCTGCACTGTGACCAGCCTGGTCCAGGTGGCCTATCTCAACGGATCCTGGTCAATGTGGGACTGATAAGACATTGGAATTTTTTTTCCAGGCATTTCCAGAGCCCACATCTACCAAATTATTTTGAGTTTGACAAAACAAAGTACTGGATGTACTTTGGATGACAGTCCTGTGATAGTAACGGGATTAATTAAATGACCCAATAAGTCTTCTCTATCTCTAATCTCTGTGATTACATGAGATATGAGAGATAGGGTTTTTAGAACCAATAATATTCATAAACTAAATATCTTTCATCCAGGAGAGAACGACAGAAAATGAAAAGTGTGCTAAAATCCAATCACTGGGTTCATAAATCAATTCATTCAGAAGATTTTTTTTTCTTTTTCTAGGCATTTGGGTAGAAGTAGCTCATGAGAAAAGACTTTAAGAAATGCCTTGGGCAATGGAGAAATCCAAAAAGCACTTTGCTGCTTCACTGACATGTTTAACATAAAAGAAATTTAAACGTGATCATTTTTCAGCTCAACAGTTTTTGACTTTGTAATGAATAAAAATTTGAGCAAAGAAGAAGAGGAAGGAGAAGAAGAAAGAAACACTATACTGAAAAGTACTCCAGTCAGAAGTCTTATGTACTGATAGAATAGTCAAGGACATTCACAAGATATAATTTTTGAAGACTATGTCTAGATTTAACATCAATGTTTTTAGTTTTGGGGGTTGTTTGTTTGTTTGTTTCATTAAAGTAATTTTCAACAGATAAAGATGAATACAAGTTGCCACAAAAAATAATTTCTCCCTGCACATGATGCTCTCTACATTAGACACCCAGCTGTGTCTGCTTTACTGAAACTACATGTGTTTGCTGGTGAAACTTGAATACTGAACCACGCATGTGAGGCACTGGCTACTGCATTTTGCCATAATAAATAATTTTTAAATTAGTAATCATTGTTTGTTTAGTTTAAACCTCCGAAAGTCAATAATTTTTTGGTCACCTTACACTGGGCCTTTTTTTGGAGATGATTCCTGCAGTTCAGTGGTGAAGACAGACTGGAGCTCTCAGGTTCTACCCCTCTGTTCATCCAAGTTCTCCTTTTCTTTTGTCATAAGCATCCTGGTGAGGATCTTGCCCACCCCAAGCTCAGCATGGAGAGCAGCACAAAGAGCATTACTTTGACCAGGAGAAGGCATTAGTGACCTACTGCTTACAGACTTGGCTTACCATCAAATGGCTCATGAAAGTCTAAAACTAGGCACTGTAACAAATGCCAGCTTAGTCATGTTTCATTTCTTCTATTTAACAGTCCTGATCATTATTTTTCTTACAGTGAGGTAATTAAGTGTATCTGTCATGTATTTGACTTTTAAGGTTACAGCCATTTGGTGAAACATTAAATGAAAACTGCAGTGATTCAGAGTTGTTGAATTTCTAACATAACATTAATCCTCACTCAGCCTTCTATGCATCATTCACACACACTCACATGCGCTCTCACTCCCCCTGCTTGATTTTTCAAAACCTTTCCTTTGTGTCAGTCTTTATTCTAATGGGGAAACAGCAGAATGCTTCTGTCTCTTTGCAAAACACATGGACAGCCGTTCCTCATCTCCAGCAGGCTATGGAGGGATTTCAGAGTTTCCCAGAAAAAAAATCTGGACTTTTCAGTCAAGGTTCTCTTTCTTTACACCATAGGTACCAGGCACAAGGAAAGGCCTTGTGAAAACTACCTGTGATGTCTGTTCTCCACCATGAGAGGTTGTAATTGGAGACAAAATAATTCCCAAATATAGAGTCAAGCTGTGTCTGAGGGCAGCAAAACTGTTCACAAGGACTGGGACAACACGTACAGTGCTTTTGGTGCCAGAGAGACTCATCTTGGTGATGGAAAACAATAGTAGACATTTAGGCTACCTTAACTCTGCTGTCACAAAGGTGAAAACCTGACACACTGGGGAGGAGAATTAGGCCAGCAGCAACTGCTTTGATCAAACTCACCAAGAGTCCTGCCACATGTTTTCCACACTCCTAACCATGTAGGGAGAGCAGAATTTTATTCCTTATTCTGGATAATTTGTTGTTGCTTTCTCTGGAAGTGCCTCACTGGTTCATAAGTCACAGGCCGCCAGCAGTGGTCACTGAGTTTATTTTCATAGCTTCATTCACAACACACTTTCTAAAACTCGGTGGTTTATGCTCTGTCATCCATAGAGCTTGGCAAGTGAGAGGACTATTTCTACAGAGTCAAGGAAAGGTAAATAAGAAAAACAGTCTTATTTTCAGTAGGTTTAAATTTGCTACACATGCATCCTCCTGCCAGGGAATGGTTGCAGATAAGAAGTTGGAATATATACATTTAGAGTATAGAAAGCTTTGAGTAAATAGAAGGACAACACCTTTTACCCACTAAGGCTGCATTCAGTTGGTTAAATGTAACTTTCTTTGCTTAAATATTCAATTCTAGACTGGTTTAACAAGGATTCCATCAGAGTAAGTGGATATCCAGGCAAGAGAGCGAGCAGAGTCTGTGGATGGGCACCTCCTCTAAAAATAGGCATCTGTAACACTGGTGTAGGTGCCTATTTCTCTTACTGATTGTAAAGGAAGCCCAGGATGATACTGTACATGTCTAAAGCTATGTGACAATAAAGCCAGCTGATTTATTGAACCCAAGCAGCCGAGGATGGCAAGGCTCAAAAGTCAGCTCTTCCCTCCCATTCTGAGCAGTGCGTGATCCCTGAGCACCAAGCTGAATTAAAGTCAGCATTCCGGGGCTGAGAAGGGCTCTTTGCCTGTCCAGTGTGTTCATTTCTCATTCTTAGAGCCTTCATCTGCACAGTGCAAGCTGCCCCTGGCATAAATAAACAGGCTTGTCTCATCAGAGAACAAAGGGAAAGACAAACACACACAAAGCTGAACCATCATTCTGTCACCAGGCCTTCTGTAATAGTATCAATATTTTAAACAGCCACCTTGGCTGCCTTCTTTGTTTTCTCAAAGTAAACACAATATTTTTCTTTTTAATTTTCCAAAAATACCCTGTGGGTTCAGATATGTCTACTGACTGTGTACAAACTGAAAGAAAGAAGAGAATAACACTATAAAAAGGTTCTGCACAGCTCCAGAGGCTGTTGACTGGCTGTGCTCAAGAGATGTCTGGAGTAAAAAGAGGAGCAAGGAGGAGTTTGTGAAGTGTGGAGTTTCAGCTGAAATTGATCTTTAAACCCACATTGCCATGGAGATTGTTGGGCACAGAAGGGATCAGCCAAGGCTGTTGTTCTTCTCTCACCTTATATATCACCGCCAAGTCCACAGTTTTGGGGTAGATGTTAGCTACTAATAGTTACTAATGACAAAGAGCTCAGCTGCAGGATGTAGCAGACCATGCAAAGTATGAATATCTTGCAGCTCTGTCCTCCAGCAAACAGGACAGGCACTGATGCAATGAGGGCAGGAATGGCTGAGTTGGCACACAGGGATGTGTTCTGCCAACTGCCCATTTTTCTCTCAGCTCTGCCTCCCCTTTTAGGCAAAGGATCCCAAATGCAACATGATTGACTGGATGCCTGCTTCTTAATGACATCCCAGAACAACTTCTCAGATATTTTGATCAGCCCTGGAGTCATGAATGACTTTTGAAAAGCTACAGTGTCCTTCCCTTTCTTTCTCAGCAAACTCCTCTGGGTTCTGATCTAGACCAGCTGGAGGTCAATGCACAAATCTTTAGCCTGTGTTCTCCACTGCTCAGAAGGAACCAGACTGAAGCCAGGAATCAGCTTCTGCAAAAGAACCTGACAGGCAGGAAGCAAAATCCTTCCTATTCCCATCCTCTTATGCACAGTCATCAACTGGCCAATGATGATGTGTTATAGCAAATAAATGCTGGGTGCTTGCCTGGAGAAAGACATGGGAGCAATTGCAGTGCATCTAATCAACCCCCAGAACAAAACCCTTTGTTCTAGCTAATGTGCAGATTAAGCACCTTCCTCCTCCAAGC
>NW_020956775.1:264698-269416 GCF_003031625.1 Empidonax traillii | reverse complement strand
AAAAATTCCATCCCTGGTGCTCTTGTTTCTGATTTCATCCATTTGGAGTTTGGATGATTTGTCTGTAGAAGTTATAGTGAGATCAGAAGTTCTAATGGGGGCCAACCTCCCTTCTTTTGGCTTCCATCCCTAACATCAAAGACTTAGGACTTTATCAGAGAAAATTCTGGTTGTTACTGCCCCAGAGTGAATCTGTCCCAACACCTCTCCAGTCACTGGTCAGTGGAACACTGTGGTGGAACACTGTGGTAGCTCTGCTACCTGATCCCATTATGCAGCTGTATTTGCACCTGTATTTGGATGCAAAGTATAGCAGTATTCATCTAGACAGGGGACTTAGCAACAAAAGGCTGCCGTCTGCCTTTGGCCACGGTTGTTTGTCAAACCAGAGATAATAACCATGAAGGTTAAAATTAGCTATGCTCAGATATTTTTGTGATTCAGCTGTATTACAGTAGCACTAGAGGTTGTAATTATTGTAAGCTGTTCAGGTGCAAATCTACTTTTCTATCTCTTTTTATATCCCCTTTCTCAACACACACATGCCACTCTCTTCTCCCTGGTGTGACAAGACTGTCTTAAATGACCTTTTTCCCATTTAGGCAAAAAGGATATTATTGCTCATTATTTAGCTGATCAGTGACATAACCAGAACAGCTGGATGGGCTTGGATCAGCCTTGGATCCTGGAAACATCACTCCCTGTATTGATGGGTGGAGGAGAGTGCACAACACCCCTGCCAGCACCAGCCAAGAAACATGAGTGGCAGCTCCAAATAAGCTGCAGCAGGTATGAACTGTATCATCACTAAACTTAGCATGGGGTGACTTGGGCACAGTCCAAAGTTCCTCCTCTGGTTCTAGCTTTGCCAGCAAGCCTCCCAGTGACAGAAAATGCATCTGTTATCGTTCCTATAACAAGCCTAATTCTCTGAACAGTCAGGTGTAACTGATGGAGATTGCCTTTCTCATTTGCTCAGTCTTGAGGCTTTCCTTGGAAGATCTCCAGGAAAATTCTTTAATGATAATTTTGCTTCCACTTCAGCTGCTCTTTATGAACTAGGACAATGAGTGGACACTCCCTTTTTAAGTCTCCCTGGAAGAGCACATATTTGACACTGAAGAGAATAGTGCATAATAAAAAAAAAAGCCATTATCAAAGACTCAAAGACTCCATTCCTGTCAACATTTTGAAGATGCAGTGTGATAAAAAGCTCTGCAAGGGTCTTCACTACTTTTAAGCAAAGTAAACAGTTTTATCTAGAACCAAAACAAGAAATAGATGCATTTTAAAGAACAACTTTCTTTTGAAAGGAGAAGAAATACAAGACAGACCTTCTATAATCTCATCCGTAAACATTGTGGACTTCATAACAAAATTGTACAAAGGTTGTGAGAGGGGGGCTCATCCACTCATGAAATGACACATGCATGAAACATTAAATCTTTGAGGTTGTTGGTCTCTTTAAATAATGTTTAACTGCATCTTAAAAAAAAGAAAAAGAGCAACAGCGACAAAAAAACAGCAAATAAACAAAAAAAAAAAAAAAAAAAAAAAAAAAAAAAAAAAAAAAAAAAAAAAAAAAAAAAAAAAAAAAAAAAAAAAAAAAAAAAAAAAAAAAAAAACACACTCACAACACCTAAAGTATTAAGTGAGGTACAAGATCCAAGGGAAGGGAGAAAACTTTCAGAACAGCTTCAATACTGATAAAAATGAACAGAGAAACTTCTGTTTGAAAAGGTCTCTCTGCAGGAATTGACAGTTAAAGAAAGAAGTGTATTAGGAATATTAATTAAAGGTAAGGCTAGTGTAGGTCTTTGCACACATTTTGTTTACTGCACAAGAAGTAACTAAAATGGCATATTGCATGGTCATAGCCACGTAGTGTCAGTGCCATCGTCATAACCTAACTATACCCCTATCAACAAAGTGTTTACAACTTACTCCCTTAAAGACATTTATTTATAGAGTTACCAAGACTTTATTTACCGTCTTTTCTGCCAGTGGAGACAGTTGAATAGAGGTGAGTGCAGTATTTTCTTCTTCACAGAGCTTGATACAAGGGACAGAGTGGTTTTTTTCCAGAAAACTACTCTTGTATGAGACACAAAACATTCATTCAGAGTTATGAAAATAATGGGTAAAGACATAAAGACTGGGACACAGAGCAAAGTTGGAAAAAAATAGCAACAAGTTTATGTTCTTCCCTAACTTAAACACTGTTATGATACAAAAAATCTTACCAGTGGTTTTGGCTTGATTCCTTTACGAATGCTGTCTCCTGGGCATATGAATAAACGTCTGATGTCACAGAACATCGTGATTTTTCACTGCTTCTGTGTTTCTGTTTCCACCTAAAAAAAGGTGGAAAATACCCCATCACTACACACCCACCAAATCCAGAGAAGTGACAAATGTAAGGAGCCTGCATTTCTTTCTGTATGTGGCACTGCTCTGGCCCTGGTGTTGTACGATGTTAAACCAAGGTTGGGCATGACTTCTTTCTAGTCTCTTACTAAAAGTAATAATTTGATAAGGCTTTGGGCAATAGTCCATTTAATCCCCTAGAGATTGAAAGCTGCTTGAGGCATCGTCTTCTATTCAGCATTAGTAAACAAAGCTGAGACGCTGAGCACTGCCCTTAGAAAAGTTAAATTATCTCTGGGTATCATAGTAATGCTAAACAATCATTGCCTGTGTTCAGGATCCTGCCATGGTGGGCCTGAGAAGAACACATCCCCTCCACACCCCCTATACCATAAATTGTCTTTCCAGGTCATTCATAAGTGCCAGTCTGAAATTTGCTTTTTATTTGCGTTTTTTGTCATCTTATAATTATCTACATATTATTCTGCTAATTTTAAGACAAATGCTTCAGGATTATTCCCATTTATCCATTGAGCTTTAAGTTGTGAATAATGACATTTCCAGGCTCTTCTCATTAATCATAAAGCCATTAATGTGTTTGCATTTAATCAGAGGTAGAGAAGAGCCGTGAATGATCACACAGGACTAAACACTAGTGTTTGAAGGAAAATGCTGAGTATTTTGAGCTTTGTGAAAAAATTGGAATTGACAGCTGGTGCTTTATAGAGCTAAACCCTTTCACGCTGTTACAGGTAAGATAACCACTTGCCACGAGCTGGTAAGGTCTCTGTGTAAAAATAAGCTGCGTAGATGGCCTTATAGTGTTGCCTACTCACCGAACACCCTCAATAAATTTGCTGTTACCAGGGTTTATATAGAAACTTCTAAGTGAAGTGCAAATGAGTTCAACAGAGAAAGAACATGTGTGTCAGTCTAAGTCAGATTGCAACATTCTTACATTTAATGTGTTTGAAACTAGCCATAGGGTATAAAACACACAGTGCAGCTAGAAACTTCATGTTTCATCATGCCTATGAGCTTTCTTGGAAAAGTCATTGCTCAGTGTGGAAGAACTAAGAGTTTAATTCAGTAAAAATTCCAACTTAAATAACTTAGGGTTAGTACTTGGCAATGTCATTAGTGGGATTTTTTCCTTCCTGTTCAGTGTAAGAAGCCAGTTCTGCCTTCTCTAGTCGATACAGGTAGTGCTCAAAGCAGGGTGGATGAGCATTAACTATCTCATTGTGGCTGTCTAACTCAATACATATTGATTTGTGGGTCCTGTAACCTAAAAAAAGACAAACTATATTAAACTCTGAAATAATGTTAAATAAGGCTGGGCTTCACCAAATTAGATAATAGAAAGCACATCCCAGTAGCACTTTTGTGGTAGAAATGTTAAAAGGCATTGGCATCTGGAAACCGTAACTTATTGACAGTGATATTCCTTTGGCTAGTCTGATCTCCAGCCAAGCTGGATGTACGTCCTCTGGTGTAGAAGTCATCACAAGCCACATCAATCCTGCCCAAGTTTAGACAGAGCTAGGTTCAGTGGTAAAGGCTAAAGACATCTCAAGAGCCTGTGACTGAGTCTATTGACTGGTCTTTAAGAGAATTATCTCCCACACTTCAGCAGAGTTCACAAATGGCATTTTACAATTCCATGTATTCCTTTTCCATGCCTCTACCTGAGGGGTAAAAGCTTTGACCACCCCTGATGTCCAGGTGGGGATCTCCCACACCGTGTTGTGTTCCCTTCTGGCATACAGACCTAGGTTTCTGCAAGGTAGAAAAGGTCAGTACATACATCTTCTCCCGGTCCTGTGTCATGATGTAATGAAGGCATGTATCTGGACCTAGAAGATCAGAAGTTCCCTAGTTCTTCTGAGCTGGTGATGTCAAATTAAGTGCCCCCAAGCCACCTCCACTGAGCTGGTTGAAAATTTCACTCACTCAGTGAAATTATTAAACCATGCAGGTGGGGGCAGCAAAAAGAGGAGTGGCTCTGCTTTTCAGTGGCAGTCTTAGTTTAAGCCAACTGAGAAACCACATTGTACCTTTGCCATCCACATATCTCAGAGATTCATTTTATTACATACTCTGGTTTCCTATACTCAAGCACGCAGTTCTTCCCAGATTACCATATGCACTGTCCCACTTATAACCAGAATATAATGGAAATGTTTATAGGCACTGCTCTTGTTGCAAATTACACTGGTGGCACCAAGGACAAGATGTGGCCCTTTGCTGTGACATTGCCTGTGAGGTAATCAGTAAGAGCCTGGCTCTGTTCATTTGTTTTGATTTTTGCAGGTGACACTGCACTTCTTCACATCTTTGTTTGGATGCTG
>NW_020956775.1:259835-264677 GCF_003031625.1 Empidonax traillii | reverse complement strand
TCAACAGTCACGTTACACAGCAAGGTATGGGGCAGGTAGATCTGCAGCATCGTGACTGGTCTTGATGGTAGATAAAAGAACAAGACGACTTTTTAGGAGCAGGCAAGTCTGTCTGTGACCCACATAGCAGGAAGAGAAAAGACATAAACACTATTGCAAAGACTTATGAGAAGTACCAAAAAAAAAAAAAAAAAAAAATTCCATCCCTGGTGCTCTTGTTTCTGATTTCATCCATTTGGAGTTTGGATGATTTGTCTGTAGAAGTTATAGTGAGATCAGAAGTTCTAATGGGGGTCAACCTCCTTCTTTTGGCTTCCATCCCTAACATCAAAGACTTAGGACTTTATCAGAGAAAATTCTGGTTGTTACTGCCCCAGAGTGAATCTGTCCCAACACATCTCCAGTCACTGGTCGGTGGAACACTGTGGTGGAACACTGTGGTAGCTCTGCTACCTGATCCCATTATGCAGCTGTATTTGCACCTGTATTTGGATGCAAAGTATAGCAGTATTCATCTAGACAGGGGACTTAGCAACAAAAGGCTGCCGTCTGCCTTTGGCCACGGTTGTTTGTCAAACCAGAGATAATAACCATGAAGGTTAAAATTAGCTGTGCTCAGATATTTTTGTGATTCAGCTGTATTACAGTAGCACTAGAGGTTGTAATTATTGTAAGCTATTCAGGTGCAAATCTACTTTTTTTTCTACTATCTCTTTTTATATCCCCTTTCTCAACACACACATGCCACTCTCTTCTCCCTGGTGTGACAAGACTGCCCTAAATGACCTTTTTCCCATTTAGGCAAAAAGGATATTATTGCTCATTATTTAGCTGATCAGTGACATAACCAGAATGGCTGGATGGGCTTGGATCAGCCTTGGATCCTGGAAACATCACTCCCTGTATTGATGGGTGGAGGAGAGTGCACAACACCCCTGCCAGCACCAGCCAAGAAACATGAGTGGCAGCTCCAAATAAGCTGCAGCAGGTATGAACTGTATCATCACTAAACTTAGCATGGGGTGACTTGGGCACAGTCCAAAGTTCCTCCTCTGGCTCTAGCTTTGCCAGCAAGCCTCCCAGTGACAGAAAATGCATCTGTTACCATTCCTATAACAAGCCTAATTCTCTGAACAGTCAGGTGTAACTGATGGAGATTGCCTTTCTCATTTGCTCAGTCTTGAGGCTTTCCCTGGAAGATCTCCAGGAAAATTCTTTAATGATAATTTTGCTTCCACTTCAGCTGCTCTTTATGAACTAGGACAATGAGTGGACACTCCCTTTTTAAGTCTCCCTGGAAGAGCACATATTTGACACTGAAGAGAATAGTGCATAATAAAAAAAAAAAGCCATTATCAAAGACTCAAAGACTCCATTCCTGTCAACATTTTGAAGATGCAGAGTGATAAAAAGCTCTGCAAGGGTCTTCACTACTTCTAAGCAAAGTAAACAGTCTTATCTAGAACCAAAACAAGAAATAGATGCATTTTAAAGAACAACTTTCTTTTGAAAGGAGAAGAAATACAAGACAGACCTTCTATAATCTCATCCGTAAACTTTGTGGACTTCATAACAAAATTGTACAAAGGTTGTGAGAGGGGGGCTCATCCATTCAGGAAATGACACATGCATGAAACATTAAATCTTTGAGGCTGCTGGTCTCTTTAAATTATGTTTAACTTCATCTTAAAAAAAAGAAAAAGAGCAACAGCAACAAAACAACAGCAAATAAACAAAAAAAACCCACATTCACAACACCTAAAGTATTAAGTGAGGTACAAGATCCAAGGGAAGGGAGAAAACTTTCAGAACAGCTTCAATACTGATAAAAATGAACACAGAAACTTCTGTTTGAAAAGGTCTCTCTGCAGGAATTGACAGTTAAAGAAAGAAGTGTATTAGGAATATTAATTAAAGGTAAGGCTAGTGCAGGTCTTTGCACACATTTTGTTTACTGCACAAGAAGTAACTAAAATGGCATGTTGCATGGTCATAGCCACGTAGTGTCAGTGCCATCGTCATAACCTAATTGTACCCCTATCAACAAAGTGTTTACAACTTACTCCCTTAAAGACATTTATTTATAGAGTTACCAAGATTTTATTTACTGTCTTTTCTGCCTGTGGAAACAGTTGAATAGAGGTGAGTGCAGTATTTTCTTCTTCACAGAGCTTGATACAAGGGATAGAGTGGTTTTTTTCCAGAAAACTACTCTTGTATGAGACACAAAACATTCATTCAGAGTTATGAAAATAATGGGTAAAGACATAAAGATTGGGACATAGAGCAAAGTTGGAAAAAAATAGCAACAAGTTTATGTTCTTCCCTAACTTAAACACTGTTATGATACAAAAAATCTTACCAGTGGTTTTGGCTTGATTCCTTTACAAATGCTGTCTCCTGGGCATATGAATAAACGTCTGATGTCACAGAACATCGTGATTTTTCACTGCTTCTGTGTTTCTGTTTCCACCTAAAAAAAGGTGGAAAATACCCCATCACTATACACCCACCAAATCCAGAGAAGTGACAAATGTAAGGAACCTGCATTTCTTTCTGTATGTGGCACTGCTCTGGCCCTGGTGTTGTAGGATGTTAAACCAAGGTTGGGCATGACTTCTTTCTAGTCTCTTACTAAAAGTAATAATTTGATAAGGCTTTGGGCAATAGTCCATTTAATCCCCTAGAGATTGAAAGCTGCTTGAGGCATCGTCTTCTATTCAGCATTAGTAAACAAAGCTGAGACTCTGAGCACTGCCCTTAGAAAAGTTAAATTATCTCTGGGTATCATAGTAATGCTAAACAATCATTGTCTGTGTTCAGGATCCTGCCATGGTGGGCCTGAGAAGAACACATCCCCTCCACACCCCCTATACCATAAATTGTCTTTCCAGGTCATTCATAAGTGCCAGTCTGAAATTTGCTTTTTATTTGCGTTTTTTGTCATCTTATAATTATCTACATATTATTCTGCTAATTTTAAGACAAATGCTTCAGGATTATTCCCATTTATCCATTGAGCTTTAAGTTGTGAATAATGACATTTCCAGGCTCTTCTCATTAATCATAAAGCCATTAATGTGTTTGCATTTAATCAGAGGTAGAGAAGAGCCATGAATGATCACACAGGACTAAACACTACTGTTTGAAGGAAAATGCTGAGTATTTTGAGCTTTGTGAAAAAAATTGGAATTGACAGGTGGTGCTTTATAGAGCTAAACCCTTTCACGCTGTTACAGGTAAGATAACCTCTTGCCACCAGCTGGTAAGGTCTATGTGTAAAAATAAGCTGCATAGATGGCCTTATAGTGTTGCCTACTCACCGAACACCCACAATAAATTTGCTGTCACCAAGGTTTATATAGAAACTTCTAAGTGAAATGCAAAAAAATGAGTTCAACAGAGAAAGAACATGTGTGTCAGTCTAAGTCAGATTGCAGCATTCTTATATTTAATGTGTTTGAAATTAGCCATAGAGTGTAAAGCATACAGTGCAGCTAGAAGCTTCAAGTTTCATCATGCCTATGAGCTTTCTTGGAAAAGTCATTGCTCAGTGTGGAAGAACTAAGAGTTTAATTCAGTAAAAATTCCCACTTAAATAACTTAGGGTTAGTACTTGGCAATGTCATTAGTGGGATTTTTTCCTTCCTGTTCAGTGTAAGAAGCCAGTTCTGCCTTCTCTAGTCGATACAGGTAGTGCTCAAAGCAGGGTGGATGAGCATTAACTATCTCATTGTGGCTGTCTAACTCAATACATATTGATTTGTGGGTCCTGTAACCTAAAAAAAGACAAACTATATTAAACTCTGAAATAATGTTAAATAAGGCTGGGCTTCACCAAATTAGATAATAGAAAGCACATCCCAGTAGCACTTTTGTGGTAGAAATGTTAAAAGGCATTGGCATCTGGAAACCGTAACTTATTGACAGTGATATTCCTTTGGCTAGTCTGATCTCCAGCCAAGCTGGATGTACGTCCTCTGGTGTAGAAGTCATCACAAGCCACGTCAATCCTGCCCAAGTTTAGACAGAGCTAGGTTCAGTGGTAAAGGCTAAAGACATCTCAAGAGCCTGTGACTGAGTCTATTGACTGGTCTTTAAGAGAATTATCTCCCACACTTCAGCAGAGTTCACAAATGGCATTTTACAATTCCATGTATTCCTTTTCCATGCCTCTACCTGAGGGGTAAAAGCTTTGACCACCCCTGATGTCCAGGTGGGGATCTCCCACACCGTGTTGTGTTCCCTTCTGGCATACAGACCTAGGTTTCTACAAGGTAGAAAAGGTCAGTACATACATCTTCTCCCGGTCCTGTGTCATGATGTAATGAAGGCATGTATCTGGACCTGGAAGATCAGAAGTTCCCTAGTTCTTCTGAGCTGGTGGTGTCAAATTAAGTGCCCCCAAGCCATCTCCACTGAGCTGGTTGAAAATTTCACTCACTCAGTGAAATTATTAAACCATGCAGGTGGGGGCAGCAAAAAGAGGAGTGGCTCTGCTTTTCAGTGGCAGTCTTAGTTTAAGCCAACTGAGAAACCACATTGTACCTTTGCCATCCACATATCTCAGAGATTCATTTTGTTACATACTCTGGTTTCCTATACTCAAGCACGCAGTTCTTCCCAGATTACCATATGCACTGTCCCACTTAGAACCAGAATATAATGGAAATGTTTATAGGCACTGCTCTTGTTGCAAATTACACTGGTGGCACCAAGGACAAGATGTGGCCCTTTGCTGTGACATTGCCTGTGAGGTAATCAGTAAGAGCCTGGCTCTGTTCATTTGTTTTGATTTTTGCAGGTGACACTGCACTTCTTCACATCTTTGTTTGGATGCTG
>NW_020956775.1:221376-259554 GCF_003031625.1 Empidonax traillii | reverse complement strand
AACCAGAATATAATGGAAATGTTTATAGGCACTGCTCTTGTTGCAAATTACACTGGTGGCACCAAGGACAAGATGTGGCCCTTTGCTGTGACATTGCCTGTGAGGTAATCAGTAAGAGCCTGGCTCTGTTCATTTGTTTTGATTTTTGCAGGTGACACTGCACTTCTTCACATCTTTGTTTGGATGCTGAATGATCTACTTTAATGTGACGCATTCAGGTGAAAAATATCAGCTAATAATGCATTAAAATAATCATTTTAACTTCAGTAAAAATAGATGTGCCATTAGGTGCAGCATTTACTGGCAAGACATAACTGACCTAGTCTACCTGGTAAAGAATCTTATCTTTTGAAGTTAGGTATATTTAGAGTTTCTGATGGAAACAGAGCACTGATAATTACATAAGAGTTTACTGCAGATATTTTATGACAGCATTAAAATAAATGCCCTGTTGAACTCTACCCCTACCACAAGCCAGTGCAGATTCATCTAAGAAGTCACATGCAGAGGAACTGGTTTGCCCTGTGTGAAACAGTAAGATACTCCTCTGCTGGCATTTCTAGACACCCTTCGAGCCTATAAAAATCTACACTTTTTAGGGATGTATAGAGAATTCCAAGTAAGAATTAATTGGCTGAGATGTGTTTCTATTGTTTTAGAGTCTAATGGACCCATTTACTTCTGCTCCAGGAGAATAATGCAAACCTGCCTGAACTACTCTGGGCTCAAAGAAGAAGTGTTACCCACTCTCTTCTATAGCTACTGTACCCAGTGCCCACTCCAGAGTTAACAGAGAGTTTTCTGAGGTTTAGTAATACAAAAAAAATGAAGGCATTATCCCTAGATGGTGGGGAGGGTCAGCTGTCTGATAGCTGGGATTATGGTTGGCTTGTGGAGCACTGTTTTATCAGTCCTATTTTCCTATATGCTTATCTCTCCATCTCACAAATATTTCTAAATACTTCTGACCGTGCTATGCAGTCTTTGGAACAAGACAATACTTTAGTTGCATTGCTTCAGTTCCTAAACCTACAGGACCCTCAGACCAAGCAGGACTTGGACACAAGGCCATGCTTGCCAGTGCTGGTGGAATCCTGGAACGGTTTTCACTTGTGGCATCTCCCAGCCTACATCCACAGGGCAGTATGTCAGCATTATCACTCTCCTGAGGGATCATATAGGTCAGTGAGTGGTCCCAAAAGGCAGCATGGAGGAAGCCATCCTCTTGAGGGAAATGGTTGTATAGACACAAGCACCAGCTGGCTTCAGGGACAGTGCATGTGCCCTGGCATAATTACTTCATTATGTGGGTAAGCCCCTGAGATCACGGGATAACAACTCCAGGCTGTTCAGAATGGCTCAGGCAGTGGAGCACCTACTGCTCTCATTGGGAGTTTATTTCCCCCAGAGGAAGCACCATCAGGGTCCACCATCAGATGGACAACCCCAACTGTGGAAAATAAGGGAAGAACTCCCTCAGTCTCTCCGCTTGCCCACTTCTGGCTTTATATTCCCCACATATGAGTGTCTCGCTGTCTCACCCTTCCATCCACATCCTGTTCCTGCACTGTTGCCAGAGTGCAGGTCTTCCACAGCTGGGGAGCCTCGAGCCATTCCTGGGAAGAAGCAATCCTCAAGCACTCCTGATTTAGGAAGGACCATGTAGTCCCCTGTGTTCATTGGTTCCACCTGGAGACCTCAGTGGTAGCCTGCTTTCAGAAATGCATGGCCAGAATTTTACTGAATTCAACATCTTGAGCCATATCTATGGTTCATTTTTCCACTCAGCCTCTTTAATTCTCTGTTTTTTCTGTGATTTTGCTTCACTGTTCCCACACTGACATGTACAAGTCACAATTGTTGCTCATAACTTGTACATAAGAATGTCCAGGGACAAAAAGGCAGGAGATCTCTGAAAGATTTGCCAGGAGTTATGAACAACCTTTTTCTTTCTTACTTTTTTCCTTATTTTTTCCCTCTTCCCCCCCCCTCCCCCCATTTTTTTTCTCCAAAACAGCTAGAATGGTAGGAACAATTTTATATTGATGTGCAGTGTTTGGTGCATGTTCAGTGAAAGTTTAGTGGTGTTCTTTGAAAAGTTCTAACCTCAAGAGGGTCTGTGAAAAGTCGTGCTGAAGGGAACAACTATCAAAGACCAACCCATGAGCTGGCAGTGCAGAAGCATAAAAAGAGCTTGTAGGAACAAACTGTCTCCACTTTTGTACTTGAGGCATTCAGCTTGCAACATTATGGCTCCTGACAACAACAAATGACAGGAATTTAAAACAAAGTGAAGTGTTCACCCTCTTCCAGTCTGCTTTCACCAGTTTTACAAACCAGAACATCAAACAAGAAAAAAAACCACTACACTATCAAGGAAACACTCCTTGACACGTTCAAGGGCATGTGAATGTTCATTATGCCTGACACCAACCTTTCTGACATACCAGCTGGCAGTGGCTAAGTGTAATAGTCTGGTAAAAAGATAAAAAGGAGGAAGAGTTTAAGAGAGATGGATTTTTTTTTTTCCAAGTGACATTAAATGAATCCTCTTCACTGGAGATGGGTACCTCTCAAAAATATTTTCTACGAAGAACTTTCCTTTCAGTCCTCCGTACGATATTTCCTATCTTCTGATAGAGCAAATGATATTTTCTATCACTCTTGCCAAAAACCTGTAATAGCAAAGGAAAGAATCCCCCAGGCTTAAAGAATTCAAGGAACTTTTTCTAATCTGAGTTCCCAAATTCCTCAGTGTCCAAGAACTCTTAAACTTTTATTTTCTAAGAAATTCTCAAAAAGCAGAACAGACTTGGACATGGAAAAAACCTACCCCTTCCTCTGCAGCAGGATGTGATCATGTCATGGTGACAGTCTCCAGACTATCTGAACATCTTCAAATGACGTGTTAGAAACCATTTGACACCTTGGCAAATCCATATGCAAATAAATATATGGTCTGAATTTTAACGGTGTGTTTGAGGCAAGAACAGGGCAGGCTGGGAAATATAGCTCTCCCACAGTGTTTTCTCTTTCAGAAAAGCTTAGATTGGCACTGCTTATTTCCATTCCTGATTTAAGTGACTCAAGTGATGCCAAGATCTGTCTGTCCCCTGAGGTAACATTTCCCAAAGTTACCTCTACCATGTGAGGAGGCTCATCTTGGTGGTCAGAAAAGACTGTCCTCTCCTTTTGAGCAGCTCCACTCTCTTACTCACGCAACACAAAGTGAATTAACTTCAGAAAGTCCTGTCCTTCTCCTGGCCACCGTGGAAGGAGAACTGTATTGTGGAGTGGAGCCAGATAATCAGTGCGGATCATTTACCTTCCACAAAGCATCCAAATTGCAGCTGTGTTGTGTGCTTTTATCTGGGTCATGCAGGTCAGAGATTTCTAAGCTATTTATAGAAAGATAAGACAGGTATTTATTCCTAAATTCTCCAAATCACCTGGCACTCATTGAAATAAAACAAAAGTAGCCATCAAGGTGCTTTGCAAATTCCATTCAACACCAAAGTGCAAAAATGCCTTTTAATATCTAGCCTGCATATTGTCTTAGACAAAATACATGTAGTTATTTTAAATGAGAAAGGCACAGCTTAATGGGAAATTATTTCCTCTGTTTTTACAAACCACAGAGCCTCTTGTTTCTGATCATCTCTGTAGGTCAGCAGGAGACAAATGAACTAGTGTACAACACACCCCTTTTCCCACCCAAATCTGTGAATTCAGGTCATATTTGACAAATGACAAAAGGTGGATAAAAAAGAGGCAAACCACATTCTCTGTGTGACGTATTCTGATTTTTTTTCTGTAGGCGGCTCAGAGAGCATCTGTCCTCATCCTGAAGACCTTCCTCCCAACACCCTGAGCTGATCAAGGACATGGAGTGGGAAACCCACACCCACACAAGTAATGTGCCACATCAGTAATGTGCAGTGGAGTGTGGTTGCTGCCTCACTGCTTTAAATGTTTCCTCTGACAGAGGATTTGCTAAGTACCTTTTCTCCTCTACTATATACTTTGTCCACGGTACCATAGGAAAGCAACTGCTGCCCATGCTATGGAGAAAACCTACCCACTTTCCTCCCCTCATACAAAGTAACCTAGGAGAAAAGATCCCTTCTGGAACCTCATTGCAAATAAAACACAATAATAGGGGGTAAAAAGACTGATGACGTTTTACTGCCTTTACTTTGCTCTGTAACCCAGTGCATCCTTCCCCATCATGTCTCTAACCATGACTATTCTTCATTCTTTTTTCCCTCCCAGCAGCCAAACTGCAGCTTGAAAATGGGGAACATAAATCTTTTCTCTCCCCTTGCAAGGGGTTATTATGGCATAAACATAATGTTCATGGACAGCAAATAAATAAGGGTTTTGGTTTGATTTTCTAAGTGGAGCTCTTGGAACAAAACTACCTCTATCCATCTAAAATGTAGTGATTAAAAATCCCTCTGAAAACAAAATGGATCACCTCCTTTGGAGAATTAAATATTTTGCACTGCTAAAATTATTAAGAAAAAAAGTTTTTGATTTTCAGCACCCTCCTCATGCTCACCCTAACCACCACAACCGCCAGTGTCCAGTGTGACTGCAAAGGTCAGGGTATCAATTTATTGCCAGAAGGTAATGTAACACGATCTGAAGTATCTCCCTTCTCCTGGTTCCTTGACTGATGTGGACAAGGGCATGTTGTTGTTCTGCATCATGACAACAACCTGGGAAATCTCTCCCTTGTGTGTATTCTGAGGAAATCTCACTGGAAAAGGTCCTCATCTTCGCTTCTCCACCTGCCTTGCAATAAGTTCTTATTCAGAAAAAATAGACGTTATTTTAAGTAGGAACCTTGTACAATAAAATGTACTTTGGTACCATCAGGAAAAATTCCTAAACAATATATTTATTAGAACTTGTGGTCAATGGGCTGGAAGAATATTCTTTGCTTTATGCATATAAGTGGTGATTTAAACAATGAGGGATTTGAGGGCTTGCAAAATGTGATTAAGTCAGGTCTTCAACTTGCAAAATTATTTTTTATGGAGTTTGATAAATCTTCAGATTTTTTCTGTTTTGTAAAGTGAACATTATGTATATTTCATGTAACAATATATTAAAAGAAACCAAAGCAAACAAACAGGAAAAAAATTCCCCCAAAGATTCAACCAAGCTTGCAGTGCAGTTCCAGATAAATAAGCTCAGATGTAACATCATGCAGATCAGTTCGGCTGAGATCAGCTTTCAGGTGTTACAGTGGTGAGCAACGGGATAATTTACAATGGGATAAAATCCTATAAGCCTGTGTAGGGCAGGGAAGGATGTAAGAGAAGAAGAACGTGTGCTGGATTCCTTTTCAGGGCTTCACTTCACCTCTTTGACTTTGCCAGGTCTCCCTCTGACACCACCAAAGGCTCTGGGTATGCAAAGAGCAAAGCGTGCAGTCAAATGCATTATGCATTACTTGTTGGCAGTCTTTAAAGATGACTTCGTTTCTCTTGCCAGACATTTTCTGATTATTTTTTCTGCTGCTTTAAGGGTGACTGTGTTCTGCTTGTCTACACCTTGTTTCCAGACTGCACACACTTTTGCTTTTCAGGCTGATATTTATCACTCTGTGTTTACCTTTAAAAAAAGAATCCATTTCCAGTATTTGTAGTTATTAATTCCTTCATCTCCTTCCCCACTTCTTTCATCTGCAGTGCACTGCTACATGGTTTATATTCATTATTGTGCTATTATTTGCCTCAAATATGTTTTGCACTGTTGCATGAATTATTTTTGACAGCTGAACAAAGGCAAGATGTTAATCCAAGGAAGCAATCTGCAGAAAGTGCTATTAAACAAGAGTGGGAATGTCTGTGCAATGTACCCTACCCAAAGAGGAACAGAAAAAAACGGGAATCATCAGTCTGTGGATATCATCACACTGACAAAGCCAACAGCACTGGGAAGTCATGGACTACTATTGCGGTTTAAGCCCAGATGGAAATTAAGCACCACACTCACTCAACTCCCCTCTCTTCTGCCCCCACCTTGGTAGAATGGAGGAGAGCATCAAAAGTAAAACTTGTAGATTGAGACAAGAACAGTTTAATAATTGAAAACAAAGTAAAATACAATGATAACGGTAAATAATAATAACAGTTATAATAAAAAGGGAAAGAAAAAAACAAAAAACAAAACAAAAAATCACCAAAAAAACAACAACAACAAACCAAAAACAAAAACAAAACAAACAAACAAACAAAAAAAAAACCCAAGTGATGCACAATACATTTTTTCCCCACCTGCTAACTGAGGCCAGGGTGCCCCTTCTTGAACTCATATTGGCCCCTTCCAGGTAACTCCCTCAGATTACATAGAAGGAGTGACATTCTTGGTGTGGAGTTTCCCTTTGGTCAGTTTAGATCACCTGTACCAACTGCGCTCCTCCTAGTTTCTTTTATGTACATTCTCACTGGCAGAGCATGAGACACACACACACACACACACACACACACACACACACAAAAGTCTTTGACTTAGAGTAAACACGACTTAGCAAAACCAAAACATCAGTATGTTGACAACATTATTCTCATTCTGAGTCCAAAACACAGAACTGTAACAGCTACTGAGAAGAAATTAACTCTATCCCAGCTGAAACAAGGACAACTAGGTTGGTTTGTCTGCTTATTAACACCTTGGAAACCTTTATATTATTTCTACTTCGGGCTCTGAAAATGCTGTAGGTCCTTCTGCAAAAGATGAAGAGTGGTTATTCCTGTTAGCCAGCCAGCAGCCTTGTGCCAGTGAGCTCTCTCATCCAGGCATGACATCATAGTGACACAACCAACATAATCCTGCTTCCCACCCTTCAGGTATTTATTTATAAATACTGATAAAATCCCACAGAGCACCCCCAGCTCTCACAGCCTTTCCTCAGTTACTCCAGTCTTTTAATCTTTGTTGTCCTGTACTGGACTCTCTCCATCCTGGGGGGGCCAGACCTGGACCCGGAACTGCAGATGTGTCTCACTAGTGTTGAGCAGAGGATTGTCTCCCTCAGCTGGCTGACAGCATTCCTCCTAGTGCAGCTCACGTGTCTGTTGACTTTCTTTGTTGCAAGGGCACATTTCTGGCTCAGGATAAGCTTGTTGCCTACCAGAATGCTTCAAGGTTTTTTTGGAAACTGCTTTCCAGCGGGTTGGCCTCCAACCTGCATTGGTGTGTGGTGCTATTCTCCCACAGGTTCAGAATTCTGAGGAATAATAATCTCTCCGATGGAATCACCTGAAACTTAGCCTTTGGTTAACCTCATGAAGTTCCTGTTTGCCCATTTTCCAGTCTGTTAAATTTCAACTGAATGGCGGTGCCACCACCTGTCATATTAATCACTCCTCCTATTTTTTTATCATCTGCAAACTCACTGAGAGTCTAATCTGTGCAGGTCATTGACAAGGATGAATATTCATCCCCAAAACAACCCTGGAAGCCCACCATGGATGTCTGGCCTCCAGACAGTCAGACTTCATGATACTTATCACAACCGTTTGAGCCTGACTTTCAGTCAGCTCCCAATCTACCTCACTGTCCACTTGTCTAGTCCATATTTTACCAGTTTGCCTGTGAGGATGTTATTGGAGATAGTGTCACAACACTGCCTAAAGTGGAGCTAAAAACCAATCACTTCTTCCACAGAGTGCAAAGTGCTGCCTCCCATCCACTGCCACCCCACTGTGGGGACTCTTTTCCACACTGAAATGGACACGATTAATTATACTTTGGAGGTACCTTTCTCCATGCATTGAATATAGGAGGAACTTTGAATGATTTACTTAACTTCAGCGTGTTTAGATTAAGTGAAGTCAGTCCCATCCTTAGGGTTCATATTCCTGTTGCTGTTTTCTGTACTTTGCACAGCAAACCTCTTCCAAATACCTCCTGCCACAGCCTTTTTGATACATAGGCAAGCAAGTTAGTTAATACAGCCTCCTGTTCCTAAAAAGTGCAGTAACTGAGTGAAACTGGTCATGCTGAGGCTGGTAGAAGCTTTGCCACAGCCTTCAGAAGAGGGATTTCAGTCTCCTCTTTCTGCCTGCACACCCATGCCAGGAGACCTGGGAAGGGTGGTGGCCACATGAGGTACAGTTGTGCACCTGATTCATTTGCTTTTGGTGCGCTCTCAGTTTTTCATGGAGGGAAATTCATTGGAAACACTAACAGATCTTCACCATTTCTACTAAAACTTGCAACAAATTTCCTTTCCAGAGATATGCTTATATGTTTTGGATGCTAATTATATGCCATACATGACTCATCCTTGATAACAGACCTACCCATGGTTTATGTTTCATTCTCAAGTCCCTGATGTATCACTCAATAGGTTTCAGTTCTGGAACTGTAATCTTAACACCCCACTTGCTCATGGGGCATGTAATAACATTCGAAAACCTCCATCATGCCAGAAAAGTTATCCTTTCTACCTCAGTGATCACAAAACTGCACTCTCTTTTAAGGTTGCTTAACTTTCAGCTGTTAAAACTGAAGTAGTCACTTACAAAAAGCACTTACATATATCATAGAAGTAATAAAAAGATAATGTCTCCTCATTTATTTAACTTCTGAAAGATGGCCTGAGTGCTAGCTCACTCAGCACTGGGAGGTATGAGTAACTCCCAAGTACGGATATAGATAAATTCATATATTATTCCTTATTACAGATGATCTTACATGAATGCAGTAGGGGCATTCGGGCTCACTGTGCAAATGGGAAAGGGCCAGGACTTTAGTCCTGCTGAAGAAAAGTCACAGTGTTCAAAAAGGCTGGAGGCAGCAGAGCATGAATATCCTGATCCTACTCATAAATGAAGAAAGCATCATCCTGTCACACACCTTCCATAGATCTGCAGCTGCCCATGCACCCTCTTCGCACACACAAAGCACTACTGTCAACAGATAATGAATTACAGCTCCTCGGTGTTGGCTCCTATTCAGGGTTCATTCAGATTTTTAGGAGTGATCCTATTTTCCCATTTCATAATGTTAACAAATAATGACAGTGCTCAGACATCCATGTGATGTCAAGAAACTATGTGAAGATTTCATAGCAGAGACTACAGAAAAGCCAAAATGTTCACTGCATGTTGGTGGCGTGTTTCTTCTCTTTGGTTTGGGAGAACAACAGAGCAGGAGTTGGCCATGGATTCACTGCTGTCTGAGGGAGGGGAATGATGTAGGACAACCAGAGATAGCAAGCTCCTCTCTGTGAAGTAAATGTCAGCAATAGATTTAAGTAGTTACTTTTTTAATAGTTGAATCTATTTATTTATTTGTTTCTTTGAGATATCATACAGACTCGTACAATATTTCAACCATCTCTCAGCTGTAGTTACAAGAAGTCCAGAAAACAGGGTCTACTGGTGTTGCATTTTTGGTTTTTTATTGATGAAATCCAGCTTACTGACTGTTTTTCCAGTAGGTGATAATTTTGACCTCGAGATTAAAGACTTTTTCTTAATTACTCTGCAAGGAGTCACAATGCATCCTGAAGTTCCCCGGCCACTGTGTGCCAATCCAGAGAGCTGCTCAGCAACTGCAGGCTGATGAAATAGCCAGTGATACAAATCCTCTTCTGATTTACTCTCTGTGGAAGCTGGATGAAATTTTGGAGTTGTGAAAGATGTAAATCAGAGCAGGGATTGTCAAAGTCTTTCCCATGCAATTTTCAGAGCCCTTAAAAGAACAGCTTGGATGTCCTTGCACAGACCTGCAGAGCACACCCTGGGGTGCTGGCACTGCTGCTGAGGTAGTGGGTGGTATTTTTCTTGTGGAGCTGTTCCCCAGCTCCAACAGAAATGACTCTTCACATCCTTACTGTTAAAGAGATGTTTGGAAGCAATAAAATGCTAATAATGGTCTCCTGAGCTGAAATCTTACACCAAGATGCTGCTGTCCTCACATTTCCCATGAATTTTAATTTCCTCTTTCCACCCCAGTGCCGCTGTCCATCCCAATTTACCCTCCTTGATCTACACAGAGTAATTGGAATGTCTGAGTTTAGTCACAGTTGCCTGGTGAGTTTTCTTGCATCTTTAGCACTCACTCAGGAGACTTTGGACAAGACAAACACCTTTTTAAATTGATGCTAGTAGAGAAACAACATTTCCTTCATCACCATTCTAAGACCACTTGGCCATTCCCCATCCTTTCTTCAGTGGGCTTATCCATCACATTCCCATTTTGATGAATTCCCCTTTAGCTCTCCAATCTCAGGACTGTGTCTATCCTATCTTAAATACTATTAGAAGGTCTATAAACAGTCACCTCCATATCACCTCTGCAGAGGCACAACACCACCAGGCTTATTTCACAGGAAGGAGTGTTGTGTTATTTTTTTTTTTTCTGTATGAAAAAATGATCAGCTCTTTGAGAAAAACACCCAGTCTGGATCTTCTAACTATACTCTCAGCTGTGACTAGGAAATAGATTATACTATTCTGTCACCAGAACCCATCATAACATCTGTGGTCATATTTGGTAGTTTCCTGAAAAGAGGGCAAACAAAATGAAACAAGAAGCCTTTTCATACACAGAAATCTACTGTTTGATTTCGAGACTACAGAAGCATTTAATTTCAGCAGCCCCAAAATGTTTTGTAGAGATAAGGAAATATATCAATTTATGTGATGACTCTGCTACACTGTAAAATACATATTGGCATGTGAATGAGCAGTCTAGGCAAAATGAATCTGGACATTATAGTCAGAATAAAGCAATCTTCTCCTATTAAAGCAAAATGAGGGAACAAAAGTCACTTCGCTTTTTTCCTGTCACATTTTGTGAAAACATTTTTTTTATACATTTCTATTTAAATAACTCTGATTTTTTTTTTTTTTTTTGAAACCTGTTGGATCCAAACTTTTTCATAAATCCTACTGATGATTATCTCCTATCTTGTGGATCAGAAAAAATAAAGAAATCTTTTGACTAACTGTGCTCTACCTGTGGAGCATAAGGACTGGAACATGAATTAAACTATTTTCTAATGGAAAACAATCAGGGAAGTATGAGGAAACCCAGAGCAATGCATTCTATGGGATTCCTCTGCTGAGAAGACAGATTCCTGGGTGAAGCAAAAGCTGCAGTTCCTATTTGCCCATAGATGAAGCACTTCAAGAACTGGATAATTACCTAAAGTGGTCAGCTATTGAATTTTTCTGTTTCCCATTGGTACAAAAAGCAAGCACATACTTTTTACCAGGCAGAACAGTAATCAATATGTAATGGAGAAGTAATTTGTCTGATGACATCAACTGGATGCCAGTCCTTCAGCACCTCTATTAATAAATGTCATGTATCCCTGCCAGGAGACTGGAGATGACATTGAGCTTTGAAGTCATGGTATTGACCATGAAATATTTCTAAATAATGTCTCAATCTATATTGCCAGTTTCCACATGAGATTCAAGATTAGATGTGCCTCTCATTTCCATTAGCTGTAGTTCAGAGCAACTCCACTGGCTAACTCCAGTCAGAAATTAATATTGCTGAAGGCAGGAATTTGGTTCACTTCCTAAGATCAGATGCAAGTTTAATGCTTTGCAAATTTCTAACAGGGCTCTCAGGGTGAATGAACATCTCTCTGCTGACACCAAATATCTCACCTGGGAGAACTACACGTCTAGGTCAATGTTCCCCGGAATGAATCAAGCCAGTGATAGCTTTCACTTCCCTAAAGTAGACCATTTGCTTTTAGAATGCAATTTTGGGGTGCAATTTTCATCCTGGATTCTGCTCTACCCAGAGAGCAAAGACTTCTCAGGGCACTGGAAAGGGGTGCAGTAGCATCAAAAGATTAGCACCCTTGGGGGCAGAGCAGACCTTTCCCTATCTGGAGAACTGGAGTCCTGTGATCCTTTCCTGCCATCTTCCTCCTCACCTGAGATCTTGGAGGCAACTTTGCCACTTGCAGGAGCAGTTGCAGTAGCTGCAATAGCTGTGAGCCATCTGCTTTCTCTCTTTTTCTCTGGAATTGACTGAACTTCACCTAATGTCACTTGTATCTTCACTCCAGCCCTATGTGCCCAAATTTTCCTGTTTCTTCCTCTCAGTTTTACTCCACACTCACTGTTCTAGCCTTTTTCCTTCACTGAGATCTCACTACTTTTTTTTTTTTTGGCTGTTCCTACACACTGTGATCACATACATGATTGTGCTGTTTATTAGTGGTACTGTCTTTGAATTCAGGGGTGCAAATTGGTTCTTTCATTACCATTCAGGGATCTGCAGTTGCAAATGAGTGGATTCATGTACCACTGACTTTGACTCTTTGGGACAGGCCTTTGGATGCTGAAAAAAAGTCTTGTCCAATGACATCTACACAAAAGTGTATTCTCAGAAAGATCTTGCAAGATGTATAGGCATAGATTAAAAAAAAGCCCCTTGTAGGGAACTATAACTCTTTCATGGGTCCAGGTGCGGACAAATTCGGGGCTGCAAATTCAGAATGTGGAGACCTGATTGCACCAAACTGTGTATGACAATATCCAACAGCAGTCTGTTACACTCCAAAATCTGATGCAATTCAAAGTGAAGTGAGCAGATGTAACACAACACGCTCCCAGTACACTCCCAGAGTCTCAGAGGAGCCCTGCTTCTATTCATTTTGATTTACAAAGCAATTAACTAATACAAATACGGGAAACAAGAGATAACTGTTAAATCTGACTGTTAAAAGAACATTCTACCATAGTGTCAAATTTCTACAAGTATTTGCTTTGATAGTCCTGAGTATAACAGGAGCTGCACACATGTAGTACATAGTATTTTTTTAGTATGTGTGAAAATACCATATTCTTTTCTGAGACATTGCCCACTTTTCCAATATACACTTGCATGACTGTTTCCAGATAAGATACTGTGTATTAGTAAACAGAAACTGTGCCTCATAAAGTAATATGAGTGTTAGATGGCTGAACATCTACACTAAAATGTCCCTTCTTTCAGTTTAGTGAAGTTTTGCTGCAGTTAGTAAAAGTAGCAGGCACTGGGTATTTTTCAAAATTAGGCTACTTTTATATCAAGGATATCTCTGGCATTCTCAACTGACTGGCTAAAATCCCACTGGCAAAGTCCCATGAGAAATGGAAAAAGACTGGCAGTTCTGGCACTTCCTAAGTCCCTGGCCCAGCCTTCAAGTGACACTGCTGTTATTCCCTTCTGCTTGTTTCCTTAAACAGGGAGGGAAGTATTTTATTTTTTTCCTTTTAACCACCAAACTAAATGAAAAAGGGAGTTTCAATGGGAGTGAAATGCAGCTTTAGGAAAGTGAAACTTCCTGCAGATTCATACTTAATAGATTTCAGGGTTTGGGGTTTTTTTTCTTTGTTTCTGCTGAAAAAAAATGGAAGTATTTTAGAAATATTAAAGTTTTGTTTTCAGGTTTCACAAATAAATACTTTCTAACATGATAGAACATTTCATTTTAACAGCTTCCAAAATAGAGCTCTTGAGTTTGTAATTTTGAAGTCACATTTTCAGTTTCAAACACAGAGGAAAAACAAGGCTTTTACAGCCCACCCAAATGAAACTAAAAATTTCAAAACAAGTACTATGATTATGGTGTAAATAGAAGCCCACAAAAACCAGACTCTATCACAACAGAAGAAGGGGCTGGAGAAGGAGGTCTGACAAGCCTGACAGCCTTCACTGTGTGTGTCTGAGGTTGTGGCCAGGAGAGTGGAGTCATGTGGATGGACTTAAAAGTGGTCCATCTTCTACTTCTACTTACCTATCTTCTACTTGGCCATCTCCACCCTCTGGAGAAAAAATTTCCACTTTCTCATTAAATCTCTGCCTGTGCCCGTGATCTTGCCACACGCTGCTTAAAACAACCAAGTGTACCGCAGCATTGGGAGCTGCTGTCCTCTCCTGGACAGAAATATAGACAGTCTGCTGGGAAACTCAAGGTCCTCTGCCCAAATATTTCACTTTTTCAATGTCAAATCCACAGAGAAAACATTGTTCCTGTTGTGGCTGGAATTTTAACTGTGGATCATAGTTTGCTGTTTTGAGTTCTGGCCACACCTCAAGGTATGGCTGGAGGAGAAGGTCACTGGTTGCTGACTCTTTGCTGGAGTATTCAGTTTGGAGTGTGTCTCTCACTCCTTGTTTTGTATAGACAAATTATTTAAATAAAAAGGAAGCTGATATCAGAGTTTAGTTGACTGGAAAAAAATTACTCTTTCATCGGGTAAAAAGCCTGGCAGAATCTCTGCTTGGATACAGAAGGTTCTCAGTGTGAAGGCACAGGAGCTACGCTGGCCAAGTCTGATGAGCACCAATTCATATCTAAGGTGTTGTGCATAGTTTGAAATCTGCCTAACATTCGTAGAAGATCCCAAGGGTGCAAAAACAATCTCTGAAAATGCCATTTAGCTTCTTTGTTTGCTTTAAGTTTAAGACAAATAATTTCAATGCCTTGTAGAAGCCAATAAGTATGAGGTTACGTATTCGTAAAGAATTATGCCAAGACTATCTTGGCAGATCTTACAAACTGTAACCTGGTTCTTCAGGTGACAAAAAACGTCGAGTGCTAGCTGTGTAATTTACTGTGTGCCATTGCTGCAGGAACTGGCATGAGTCACCATGTGCTAACACAGAGAAAATTACTTCTTGTTAATAAAACAAACAAACCTACATTAAAACCCAAACAGGAGCAAAAAGACCAAAAGAAAAACAAAACAAAACAAACAAAACTACCACAAAACCAAACAGAAAACCACAAACATGTATTTTTTATTTTCTGTTTTAACCATAGACCTGCAAGCTAGTAACCACATGAAAACATTTTGTTTTCATAATGCCTTTCTCTTCAACAACAAAGAAATACTTGCATTTTTTTGCTAGGTGTATATAAAGCTTAAGACTGGAAAGACACTGTGGTTTTGGCAGGTGTTGATTCCACTTGGCCAGAGAATATCCTGGCACACCAGCACTTTTCCAAGTAGTTGTCTTTGTGCTCACCAGAGTTCAAATAGAGACATGGAATTGATTTACCAAGGAAATGGCAAAATGGATTGAACAATTTGTGAAGTATTTGGAAGCAACGAACGTGACTGTTGGTTTTATTGTCTCAAAAGGATTCAGATTATAACGTGCTGGCAGTGAAATATGGGAGCTGTAGAAACAAAGCATCCATGAGGAGGACAACACACCTAATAATGGCAAATCTCCATAAAGCCTTTTGCCTTCAATATTACTTCAGCTGGCGTTTACAGATAGATTTATTACTCCATGCAGAAAGCATTTTTGGCAAGTTCTTCTTATGTTGTCATCATATTATCCTCACAATGGGGAAAGTATTACTAAAAATTGAAGTGCTTTAAAAAGACACTTTATGATGATCTTTGATGAACAACAGATATCTAAGTAATGAATTGCAACTAATAAGAGAAGAACCAGAAAAGTTTATAGCAATTAAGAGCGATTTTTCCCCCTTAGCTCACTTTGAAAACAAATTCTGCAGCAGCAGAACCTGCGAGAGCAGAAATGATAAATGAGGATCTAAAGAAATCTTTGGCTTTGTAGTTTGGGATGTTTGAAATGTGAGAGACAAAGCAATATCCTCAGTGTATTAGATGACAACTTTTCCATTAGCTGAATATAACTGCGGGGAGAGTGTGATGCTGCACTGACCACAGGAGGGGGAATAAACAAAAAGGTTCATAGTCCTGTGGCTAATCAGGTCTCAAGAGGTTTGGTTCCAGCTCTTACACAAGCTCTTTACATATGACCTTGGACAAAGTTCCTGAGACTAAATTTTCCCACACTCAGATCCTCAAAGTCTCGAAATATGTGTATATACCTATGTTCCTTTTAAAAATGCATCAAAAAAATTAGAGAATATGAGTTCCTAGACTTTTACAATTTGCAGAATTGTCACATTTATTCTCCTTGTTCCTACTACCACCTACAGCTCTATCTCCTGTATTTTTCATGTCTAGTGGTACTATGAGCTCCCCTCATCAGAGGAGGTGATTGAACAGAGACAAACAGAAAAATAACAGTACTAATCAGAAGTATCCAAAGGAGGAATACTTTCAGAGCACGGAAAATCTGAAGAAGGAAACAATCAAATTAATGTAAGCGTTCTGTCATAAACTGATGAGATTGCAAAACAGCAGAGCAACACTTGTGACTTGGAGGGGGTCTGATAAATGTGAAATTGCTCTCTGTGACTAGGAGAAATGGCTATTAAAAAAAAAATCAGATTTCTAATGTTTATTCCATTTGGACAGATCCAAGGAGAAATCAAAGTGATATGTGTTTTGCCAACTGCCATCAAGACACTTGGGGATTTTCTTGGGAGCTCATGATGACATAGTAGAAGAATAAAGAATATGAAGAATAAAATCAATTCTAACTGCATTCAGATTATCAACTCCAACCTCTCTAACCATTTCAGGATGTGCAAAAAAGAATAAAAAATGCCAAACTCTCAAAATAGAAAACAATAACAGTAACAACAAAACAACCAAAACCTATGAGAGTCTTTCAGATTGTGTGGCTAAACTATAGATGTTTAGCAACATGACAGACGTAGATTGATTACATAGGTCACCAGAAGATCTTGATCAAGGAAACAGGTCTCACACAGCACTGCCCTGAATGGTAACACTTATGCAGCAGGAATATCTGATCTCGATATTGAAGAAGACAGTGACAAAACTTCAAAGGAAAAAGGACTTCAGAGAAAGCAGCACCGGGGCCAGCATTACACAACACATCAAATTAATTTTTAATAAACTGTTTTTGGATCAATCACTCAGGTTTTCAGTTTTTACCAGTGATACAACCACCACAACAGTGATGTTCTATGACAGTTATGATTCCTAGAGGAAGCACAAATCCAGTGCATTTTTAATGACCAATATAAAGTCTATTATGCCACAGAGAAGTAACTGCATGGTCTTCTGGGAACTACAGAAATATCAATTATTTTATCTATAAGCACAGTCACAGAAACTATGGCATATTCGGAGGATCACACAATGGTATCCTAATTGGAGGTGAAATGTCCTTTTACATATTTTAAAATGAAAGAAATAATGAGCCTCTGTAATACAGTTCTGGTTAAGTGGGAGATATTCCCATTCACATCCATTTCAAAAATCACACTAACTCACTGGAAGCAAAATAAAAGATAAGTAAGATCTCAAGCTTAAAACATTTATCATCCATGAAGCCATTATCAGGACTGTTGGGATAGAGGTTGTCTGTGGAGTTCAGAAGTATCTGAGAAGGACACAACTCCCAGGATCTCTGTTCGTTGGTTTTGTTGGTGTGTGTGACTGGTAGTAAGTGGAGCTGGCCACTCATTTTCAATTAACTTTATTTCTTCAATGACATCATGAAGAAAGGAGAATAGGGGAGGATGGCAGAAGAATCAATGGGGGAGGAGAGTTCTTCTTCCTACGGAACAGGAGAATAATTAATATTTTCTGATGGAGACTTTCAGAATTAGGGACTTCCTTGTGAATCAATATTTTGCAATGTTGACCCTTCCAAAGAGAATGTTTATTTTCACAGAAACAAGAAATCCTTTCCAGAATATTTGAATCAACTTTTTGCAATACTTTTGCAATTTTAAAATACAGGCCTGTTTCATTCTGATGTGCAAGCAAATATTGAGACATTGACATGTCCCTCAGTATGGAAATTCCATTCTCCACATGGTTCTGGTTTAAATCTTTTCTGTTCCATCTTCCTCTGCTTTTGCAATTAAAAATGGAAATGTGAAGTCAGCTACAGAAAGCTTTTGCTCTTGTCATCTCTGTTCAGGATAAAACCCAATAGAAGAAACAAATCTAGGAAAACATTTTTCTCTCAAAAAAAAGTTCTCTTGACATTCCTCTTTACACACCTGTATCAAATCTCTTGCACCCCTACCTGACAACTATTCATGCAGCACTTCAAAAGAAGAATTTGATGTGAACACTCTCAAATACTATTTTTCAAAGTAAAACTGTTTTTTTATAAGAAGATACAAGACACAAACACACAGAAAAATCCACACAGTATTACTCCCCATGGCAAACCTCCGTAAATATTTCCACAATGTAAAAAAATTTAATATCTCTGTCTCTAAGAGAGTCCTTGGTTTCAAAGCTTAAGAAATCCCTGACGCAAAGTTCATGCCAGGGCTCAGTTCTGGCTGGTGCTGAGCACTGTTACTCTCATCTTTCAAAGCACATAAGCACAGCTATCATTTCAAGCATGAAATTATTTCAGTAATTATACTCCCCGACTGAGGTTTGGGCTGAAGTGATTCTGGGAGAAGGACCAAGTGCCAAGCACCTAGAAGAACAAAGTCTAAAGCTATGCTGGAGCTCAACTGCTTTCTAAATTGTTGCTCTGAGGCTTATCAGCTAAAGGATACATGTTTTTTTATGCAGCTATTCCCCCTTGGCAATCTCCTCTTGGAAGTATGAGGGATTTACAGTGTTTTGGGTGCTTTAGAGTTTGCAGAATAGATCTGAACCTCCCTTTTATGACCCTTTCTATGTCTCTTGGCAGTTTATAATTCAAGATCTCCTTAGTTCCTCTGTTAGGCTCCAGAGCAGATGTCTATAGAAAATTTCATATTTGGAAGGGACCTCTGCAGGTTCACCCTTCACAAAGGGAGCTTCCTTCAAAGTTAGATGGGATTGCTTAGGGATTGTCCAGGAATGTTTTTAATGTCTCCAAGGATGAAGTCTTCAACCTCTCTGAGCTCCAGCTCCAGTGCTCAGCTTCTTGGAGACTTGCTTCTGTCTCTGACCACTTTAGGGCCCCACTGCAGGACTCTCTTCAACCTTTTAACATCTTTCGTGTACTGACTTTTACTCTGGTGGCTGTGGATCAATCCCAACCAGAAATATATAACCTTTGGAAAAAGTCATCCTGTTTCCCTCCTGTACCCAGGCTGACACCAATCCCAGCAGTACCATGCACCCATTACACCTGTGCATGGTGAGTTCTCTCCACCTCCCTGCCTGCAGTGTGCTCATATGTATGAGGGGTAGCTCCCCTCTAGAGCAGAGAGTGCTTCAAATTACTCAACATCTACAGTGCAGTGAGAACAGTAGGTGGGACTCTGGAGGAGGTTGAACAGGTTCAGAGAAGCTGTGGATGCCCCATCCCTGGAAGTTCTCAAGGCCAGGTTGGATGGGGCTTTGAGCAACCTGATTTAGTGAAAGACGTCCCTGCGTGTGGTGGGGGAGGTTAGAATTAGAGGATCTTTAAGATCCCTTCCAAACCAAACCATTCTATGATTCTGTGAACAGACAGAGGGGAGGTCAAGATGCTGTTGTGCCATCACAGCTGACAGAATGCAGGCACATATTTGTGGCAAGGGGTGGTCATGGCCTCAGACCCCACTGACCAGGGTTCAGCAGTATCGTATTTTGAACAAATGGTTCCCAAGGAGCAGCTGTTAAACCTGTGCATACTGTTATCCCCAGTATCTACAGGGCTAGAAGTGGCACTGAAGTCTCATTGGTAAATGAAGTCTCATGGTAAAACAGTCTGCACCCCATCTTCCTCCCCAGCAGATTCCCATGGGGGTCTGCTCCCTTCTAGACTTCCATGAGCTTCATAACTTTGACCATTCCTTGCTGTCTATCTCCTCCATACTGGGAGAGCTTCAGGATCAAGGATTGTAAAACCTCACCTAAAAGGACACAAGCCAGCCTCCTGTGATTAGAAACCAGGATGGGAAAGCAATTCCACTTATCTCCTGTCAAGCTCTTTGGCTTCCCTCTGAAACACTTCCTACGTGTTGGTGTCAGAGGCAGGATACCAGACAAGGTGGGTTTTGTGTCTGTTTTCAGGTGACAAGGTTCTTATATTCCCTTAACTATATGATTTGCCATTTTTCTTAAGATTAAGGGACTTTGGGACGTAGAAAATATCTTATGAGGTTTATAAAATGCTGTGTAAACTTTAACTAGAAATTTATCCCACTAAGCAAATAATGGTAAAGCACAGTGTGTGAAATCTAAGCTTCTAGAGAGGAGGGGGTTTATTTCAGAATCTGTATTCTCCTCACAAATTCAAAAGCTCGTATAATGACATGAAACAGAAAATGTTCCTTGATGGTGAGTGAAAATCTACAGTTTTAAAAGTCTTTTTTCAGATAAGACTTTTACTTCCTGCAGTTTGGTTGACATTTGATTGGGATGGCTATTATTACTATTTTTACAGCACCAAAATGTGTACAAAGGATCAAGAGCAGGACAAATCCTTTAACTAGAAAGAGCATTTGGTCCATAGATAGGAGTTAATGTCCCCATTATATGATTGCAGATCATTTTTCAACCTGTGTTATATTTGAAATATAATTATTGTGTTAGGTTTGCATGGAAAGGTTTTGGCAGTGGAAGGGCTACAGAGGTGTCTTTAATTTTTATTTCTCATTATCCTACTCTGATTTAATTGATAAAAACTTATTACCGATAACTCTTCATAAATAATTACCACTGTCTCCCCACCCTCCCTTCTTTCTGAGCTCAACTTGACTCTCAATTCATCTTGGAGCTATCTGGCATTGGCTTTGTCTGACATAGGGGAAGCTTCTGGAAACTCCTCATAGAAGCCACCCCTGTGGCTTCCCCCCACTACCAAGACCTTGCCATGCAAACTCAACACATTATTCCAATCACCATTTCAACTGAGCATCTTTCTAAATACTTTTTTTGATTTCTGGTGCTTTAAAGTAGGAAAGATACTGTAGGAGATGATTAATAATATTTGGGAGGGAAGAGAAACAGTTTAAAAATGAGACCTTTCTTTCAACACCCAGCAAGAACAACAATTGTGCTCACCAGTAAACAGTCTGGAAAGAGCTTAAGGACATGAGAGGTGTTGAGGAGCATCCCTCAAAAACACCACCTTTGCTCAAACACTTATTTTGGCTCTGCATTAAAATATAAGCCCCAAATTAGCCAAGCACGGTTGTACTGCTGCTGGAATTGGACTGTTAAAATAGTTTTGGTGTCACTGTCCTGTGCCATCCTTTCTTGTACTTTTGCTGACCTACACGACAGATCCAGAGGGGAAGCACTGACAGCACCCCTACATGCCCTGAGGCTTTATACATCCTCCTCTTACACTTCTTTCAGGGCCCATCTCAGCTGCTCTGAGCTTTGTAGCTCTGACCCTCCTCCTTCTCCTCCCGTAAGATTGCCCCCAGGAGAGGAGAGGAAGGAACAGCCCATAGCAGTGGACAGCCACACCATACAAAATATCTTTGCATCTTGGAAAACCCATGCCATTGACTATTATCAGTCATGGCATTACAGTTATTAACAATTTTACAACGGGTTCCAGCTGTGGCCAAGAAGAGCGTGCCAAGATGCATTATATGTGCTGTAAAGGCGCTCCAGCATTTCTCACACAAACACTGCAGGAGGGGTAGCTCCCCACTGGGACTCCTAAATTTCCATTTGAGCCACTGGACAACAGTGAGACATTAAGCACTGGGCATTTGCAGGAATGCAGATTCCCATATGAGCTCTCGTAAAGGGAGCTATGAACAATGTTTGATGTTCCTGCCCCCTGAGGCTTCTGGGCTTTACAAATCTGTTCTTTGGGTTTTATTCAGACAGTTTTATGCTCTTTTATGGAGTCACAACACTTTATTGCAGAAACATTCCTAAGGAAAGCTGATTCTAATAGCTCCCTCTCTGGTAGGAAAATTATTTTTTTCACCAGGTTTATAGCTCTTTAAATAAACACATGTATCTCTCTACTGTTAATTACACTGAACTTCTCTTGACCTCTTGTTCAGGCAGAGTGAAAATGAACAGGTTGCTTAACTAAGTATGACCTGCTTGTCACAGCAGTGCTGACAGCTCTGCAGTCACAGTGCAACCCTTCCTACCTTTTCATCATTTAGTGCTTCCTGGGACTTTTTTACAAGGGCTAGAACAAGAAGCAGTGACTTTAAACTGAAAGAGGAGAGGTTTAAATTAGATATTAGGAAGAAATCTTTAACTGTGATGGTGGTGATGCACTGGTACAGGCTGCCCAGAGAAGCTGTGGGTGCCCCATACCTGGACCTGTTCAAGACCAGGTTAGATAGGATTCAGAGCAACCTGGCCTAGTGGGAGGTGTCCCTGCCCATGGCAGGGATGTTGGAACTAAATGATTTTTAAGATCCCTGGCAACCCAAACCATTCTATGATTCTGTGCCTAAACTAAGAAATACCATATCAGAAGTTTCACAGCAAATGCAGCTTCTGTGTCCTACCATCGCAGAGGGAAACACCAAAACTGTTTCAGCTTCAAATCTCAGGGTCAAATTAAATCATAAGAGTTTCTTGTAGAGTTAAGTCAGCCCAAGTACAGGGTATAAATATGCACACCAGGTGATATAACTGGGAATCTTTAGGGAGCTTTGGATGAAACATCATAAGGCAACACTGAGCTTGGAAGAGATGGTCTCTGTGAAATACCATAGTGAGCTATCCCTCACTTAACCATGGATGTAAGTCAGTTCTTATAACATAACTAATTTTTTTATCTTCTAGAAATCAGAATCTTCCTACTGAAGTCTACAGCAGACTGCATTTATCTTGACTAGAGAATTAACCTGAAAAACTTAACCTCTTTTCACCTAAAGCTGTTCTTGGAAAGAGCCAAACATTTAGGAGATTTTCAGTCAAAACCCGGGATACTAATTTGGGAATGTCTCTGATACCAAAATGTGATGTTAACAGCAACAAGTACTTCCAGAAGCTTAATTTTCAAGGATGCAGTCTGGAGGAATATTTACAAAACTCTGAGAGAAGCTGCTCCATTGCCATCAGCTGAGACATGGGCTCAGAGCTGCACATTCCTTCAGAAGGTGCTCCGGTATTTGTAGACAAATAAAGGTTATTTACTTTGTCTTACACTGTATCTCTGACTTCTCTTCCATCAGACAACCAAGTTAAGAATGAATGTGGCAGTTTTGGAGAAGGAGAGAGAGTAAAATAATGGCAATAAGGAGCACCAACAACACATAGTGAATCAAGCTTTACCACAAGGAGAGTTAGAGAAAGAAACACAGCCATTACAGCTGGCTTTGTTTCCACTTCTGCTAGTGATTCAGGGCATGAATTTTGTCTCAACCTCCTCTTGCCCTGTGTTTTAGCTCACCTTTGCTAAACGTTGTACCCACATGGTACCCAGAGGGCACAGAGCTCAGTCCTTTGGCATTAGTAATTCTCTCAGGCCTAAACAGCTGGAAGATGTGGGAATTAATACTTCAGAGTTTTTTTATGAGAATTTCCCAAATGTATCCCAAGAAGGATGGGGAGTTTCTGCGGATGTCCATCGTTTCTCACAAGTCAGACCATTTACATTTAGGTGTTTAAAGGCAGAGCTAACAGCCTAGTTTCAGCCAGCTGATTTTGAACCCCTTAGCCTGCAGGAATTTAAAGCAAGTGCTGAGCACACCTACACAACAGTAGTGTATTATTGGCAGCAGCCCTTGCCTTTTTCAACAGTGTTCCTCATGCATGACACAGAAGTTGGAGAAAAGCTGTCTGCTCAGGCAATTAGAGGTTGTATGCTACCAGGACAGAGCCAAGCTGATGTGAACAAAAAGGAAAGTCAAAGAGTGGATAAATATGTAAAGCAAATTAAATTTATGTGGTGGGATGTCTCTGCTGCCAATGGGCTCCCTGAATAACTGGAATCTAGTGACAAAATAGACTAAGTGTTTTGACATGTCATATCCAGAGGCTTCTCTGCCCCATGACTGCACACCCAAAGGCTGTTTGCCATTTCTATTATGTAAGGCAATTCTTGCTGGCCACCACTGCCTCTTTTTCCCTGAGTAAAATGCACTCAGGCTCCCTCCATCCAGCTTTCCAATGCACAGCTTGTGCTAATTTGAAGGACACCCCTCCTCCTCCTCCCCTGATGATCCAGGAATACAGCAGTGAAGTGCCTTAATGGTAGCATCAAATAGCCTTATGCCATACATTTTTAATTTCTAAAATGGTCCTCGTTAGTGTTTCAGGGTTCAGAGAACAAGTGTGAAATGCTGCTAAAATGGATAAAAACATCTTACCTAAAAATAAACTGTCGTCCGATTCATGCTGCATCACCCCATTCAATTACTGACACTTTCTGGAGACTAATATGGCTTTATTACTACAGTGTCCAAAGATCTGACAATCATTAACAACCTTTTGGCCTTGTAGCACCCTAGAGATGTGGTAGTGCAAAATAGAAAGGTGTAAGTTGTTGATGGTTGAAGAAAATGTGCATGGACAGTGCAAGCTCTTAACACAGGCTCTGAGATCATGTACAGTATCAAGAGGATTATGAACTGCCATCAATCTAGAGGTCATAACTCAGCCCTCATTGTCAGAAATGCTTATCCAGCTTCAATGTCCCAGTCTAGGGCATGGGGGGGGTTGGTTCAGTTGTCAGAGAATTGCATACCAGGAAGTCTCCTTGCACCACCTAGAGACAAACTTTGCTTCTTTGGCCTCCCATACTGTCTGCAGAGTTAGTTGGGCTTGGTCTCATCACAGGTAAATAGGAAATGTAATTTAAGTCTCCTTTTAAGTACCTACAACTCCAAAAGTCCTCCCACAGGGACTTAGAAAGTCTAGTTGCAAAGCTGATCTTTCTCTCTCTCCTTTTCTGCTGGTAAATATCCAGCCACTATTTCCAATCTTCCCCCTCTGCCCAGAAGCAGAACAGTGTGTTACTTTTCTGAGTAAAAATCTACTTTTGAAGTGGACAGTGCTTTATTTCCCAAAGGAAGAAACTGAACAGGCAAGGCAGACTGTTCCAAGACTGATCCTTCACACAAATGTTTGATCATTATTTGTTGTTATTTCCATTACCCCATCGCCTGGGACTGTGGTGGTATCGTGGTCCTTTATCTCTTGGTGACCTCTCCTTGCCGCAGAACACAACAAATGTGTGCTGACTCAAAAAAGAGTCACAGGTTTATGTTTGTAGCTTTCAAAAAAAAAGATGCTACCTCAGGTCATCATAAGACTCTTATCTCTAATAATGTCAAAATTACCAGGAGGACTCTTATTTCATATATTTTCAAAGCTTCTAAATGAGCTACATAAAGCTGAAGCTAATCTCATTTGCTTGAAGTGCATTCATTAGCAATGCAGAAGACAGATCAGAGCTGTATCACATGATCTTGTGGTTCCATTAGGATTTTTGGTGATCAATAACTACTGAGCTCTTAAGGCTGTCATAGAGAGAGAGAAAAAAAACTATAGATAATCCCTTAAAGATCTTAATTATGCAAAAGCAAAATTATTATTTTAATAAGCCAAAAGTATTTAATATTAATCTAGTTGCAACAACTTCTGCCTGAGGATTGGGGATGGCCTACATTAATCATTGAGTGTATAAAAGCAGGTGAGGGCTGGTAAAAAGCTAAGTAGGCAGCATCTGGCAGTGGGATGTGCTTGGCAGTTTGTGTCCTTGTGGGCACTAAGCTGTGGGATGTTTTGTCTTCATTTCCACTGAGCTCAATGTTCAGAAACTCTAACTGGGGCAATATTTTCAAAGGATGTCTATCACAAGCAAACAAGGAGATGCTTCTGAGTGTCTTTGAGTAGGTCAGGGAGGTTCAGCCTCTTCCATGCTCTGAATTCATATCTCCAAGGGGAAAAGTTACAACACATTCTTAGTCTCACCACATTTCAGCGTATCTGCCTTGCATTTTCCTTGTTCCTTTCACTGTATAACTAGGAAGAGAGAAAAAGAGAGTTGGATTTTCTTTGTGTTCATTGGATCAAGACTTTGTGATCTAAGTCCTTAATCGCATTTGAAGATGTTGCTAATTAAATTGATGCCTACATTAAAACAGAGCAGATATTATGTCCTTAATGCAAACACTTCAGCCTCGAGATACTGAGGAAAGAGCAACAGAAAGCATAGGCAGAGCAGTTACATCTAGCATCTGGCTTTCGACATTTTAGTACTTAAAGCTTTTCACATTTAAGGCTTAAATTATCCTGAGAAGTAAACCAAAGGACTGTCAGGCTGGGCATAGTGAAAGGCACCAAAAAGCTCAATAGTAGAAAAGGAGCTTTGAGAAAACAGAGTGCAGATGTAACACAGAGGGAAGAAAGAGGAACACACTTCTCCATTTGGTGCCTGCTTCCCTTATCCTGCAGAAGAAACAAGTACTTTGCACAGAGCACTACTAAAAGCTTTCTCTTCTGTATTGGAAATCACAGTGAACACATTTAGTAAGCAGAGACCTGATTAACTGCCTGCCATTCCCAGAACTAACCCGATTTACTGCAACCATTTCTCCTGAGACACCTCCTTCTAAAAGGGTTTGGACAGCATGAGCTATCACAATACTGCTGCCTTCTTCTTTTCCCCACTGATAGTCCACTCCCCAGCCAGGAGGGATGAACGCGAGGTGGATGCACAGTCCTTCCTCCACTCTGGGTGTAAAGCATCTGCTCAGACATCCCCTTGATGCTGGCAAGAAATTGGCATCTAAGCACCTGGCAGCTTCATGTGTCTCATTTAGTCAAAATCTCCCCAGACATTTTCACACTTCTGTTATCAACTTTCTGAAATTACGTCTACTGCAAACAGAGGCTGCTGGTTTTTAACTACTTTGGCAATCAGCCCCAAATGTTTCACTACACTGTTTTTCAGGAAACCATGCAGATGAGGTACCTGAGAAGCTTTTACAGCTGAGGATCCAAATAGCAATCACCAAATACCTTTGACATGGTAACCATAAACCAGACAGAGAACAGACCCATAAACACTTCAAGGCAAAGAGTAACAATTCCCCTTCTGAAATTTCAGCTAGGCAACAGGGACAAAATGAGACTTCTTTTGATCATTAAGGAAAAAAATCTATTTATTCATTAAGTGAAGATGTTCATTATTTTATACTGTGGAGTACTCTTGCTCTTAGACAGAGGGGACCCTGATTTCAGAAAACAGTTTTAAAGCACAGATATAGAAATATGAATCATTTTCATAGCCTAACAAATCAACACCAGTTACTTTACAGCAACTGGCCTGTCTTCATGCTTTTAGTTCCCAGTGAATATAAGTTAAAAAGTCACTTTTTCATTAAGTGTGTTAGCCCCTCATGTTTCCTGTCAGGTCCCCTAAAAGGACTGCACACAGCTGGGGAAGAATCATGGTGCAGCTGACACAGAGTGACTTGGTACTCTCTGGTAGGGCATTCATATGTCCAAACCTTTCTATTGCTAAACATTTGGAAGGACAGGCACATCAGAGCTATCATACTACAATTAATGTACCAGTGGGCCAGATCAAACTATTTTTCCCTACCATAACTTCAAATATTTTTCCAAAGTGGTGCTCTAAGCACATTCATTTTCATCATCACCATTTTCACAAAGACTACATTTCTGTTGGGAGATAGTTTTTACTCCTATTTGATACCAAGACTGAAAAGGTTGCAAGACTAGAGAACATTGACTATTTGGGTGAATGACTAATTTCAAGTTCCCATAGTTACACAATAACAACTTAAAATATAAATTAAGGCATTAAACTTCTGTTGATTTCAACAGACACTAACCCAAGACTTCGTCATAAAAATGTTAACCTAGTTCAGTTTCCCCACTTCACAGCTAAGACAGGGTTTGTTTAGAAGCATGGTCTATGGGACAGATCTGTGAGTTAAAGCAGGTACAGATTCAGATCTACAGATTCAGATCTCCAGCTTCAGCTCGTACTGTCAGGTGGTGGTGCACACAGCAGCACTGTCAGAGATTGGCTTCTTTAGCCTTCTGTGCATACAATGAGGGTACATGTGCAAGATGCTGCATAAGTCTCATTCACCTTCCATCCCTGCCTTTTTGGCCTCCCCAAGTTAGGACACAAGAAATAATAACTCAGCTCATTTCAACTCAAAGTTACTGCATTTTCTTTGATGATTAGAGTAAACCACATAAGAAACATAAGCTACATAAGAATTATAGACATGAGAAGTATATCTGATAAGGAGGTGCACATTTTATTGTAATTTACAGTACTGCTTGTTCAGAAGCATTATTGTGAACAGTATCTAACATTTCAATTTTTATAACTGCCATAAACCAATAGGCCTGAGCCTTCATTAGCACACGGCCACTTATTCTTTCATTGTACACTTTCTAAATAATCTGCCAGCCTTTCTATCAACACATAATGAGGGAATTTTCTATCACTCAGAGAAGAGGTATAGTCTCATGTTCATAACTAATACCTTCATGTGGATAGTGCTTGAATTTACATCTCTTACAGTTTAAAGCTATTCCACCCTGTCCCAGGATTACATGCCCTCTCCAGCTCCCTTTTAGCCTCTTTGGGTACTGGAAGGTGATATATGACTCCCTCGGTCTGTCTCCCTCTCTCTGCTGGAGCAGAGGAGCTCCATCCCTCTCTCATCATTGTCATGGCCCTCCCCTGGACTCATTCCAGCAGCTCCATGTACTCCTTATGTATATTGCTGGCATGTTTCTCATGAGACTCAAGAATCTATTGATTGGCTTTGATTCAAAGATTGAGGTGCCAGAGCAAGACATGTTCTTCAAAGGTCAAGATAAAGGTCTTCTGCAGGGGTGGCACCAAAAGACACCTCCATATGCAGTAACTGGAAAGATAAATGGAGTGACAGTTATATATTGGAACATCATCTGAAGCTGATAAGTTATAAGCAGCTAAACAGTGAAATCATCCATGTTTTGTCATGTCCACTAAAAACTATGTGTGGCTTTGGGACTTTTCAGGGACCATGCGCTGAGCCAGCTGGAACTGCTTGCATAGGGCAGAGGTTGATGTTAAAAAATGATAATCAGTCTGAATTCATTTTGTGAACCTCTGTGGCTGGAAAAGCTAATGAACAACAGGAGAACAAAAAAACAAAACTCTAAAGAAGAATCTGAAGTACTGAAATGTATTGAAGCCCCTTCAAAACATACATGAAATATAATTACTGTATTCTGAGGGCAGTGCACAGCAGCGAAGAAAACGAAAGGGCAGTGAAGGATTAAAAAAATTTCAAAGGAATAGAAAATATGGGGGAAAGATTCCAACTGCCCCACAATTCCTACCCTACACAAGTTCTCTTTGCCCTGAGGTGACAGGTGAAAGAAGAGCTGGGAAGGCTTACTGCACTTAGAGAGTGCACTGTTGACTATTTTTCACAATATGACAAATAGGCCACAAGAATAAGCAGCCTGCCAAACAGCACACCACACTTCAGTTGTGTAACTCATTGCTGTGATATATCATATAAGCCAGAATAATAAATTGATTAAAAAACAAATTAGTCATAAGCCGTATTAACGGCTGGCAGATCTACTGGCGGCTATTAAACACAAAGGTTAAAATATGTTTAAGATTAAAAGATTAAATCCTTTGCAATTCCAGAAGCTCTTGTTATTTCCTGAAATACACTGGACAGGTGAGACTTCAGTTTGCTTTCAGACAATGGCATTTCCAAGAGTCACAGCTCACAGCGTCCTGCTGGTGATGGATTGCAGTTGCACATCTGTTCCCATTCCTTCAGACAAGCCTTCTGCCTTTGATGCCCTTGATCAAGAGATCTCTCTTTTCTCTGATGTTTTTGGTTCCTGGTGGCTCTGAAGAGGTTTACTACCTTCTTTTTGGGACACTCTTGGAGCTCCACAAAGGGTGTCTGCCTGTCCAGGGATGCTTTTAAAGAAGCAGGTTATGAGCCCAGTTTTGCTTCTCTGGCCACTTTATTACTCAGTTGCTGTTTGTATTTTCAGATGACATCGATTTGATCCCAAATGTTACACATTAAAACAGGGGTGATATGCAGCTCCTGAGAGCCCCTTCTGCCTGCAGTCACTTCCACTGCCCCAGTCCTGCCTCCCTACAGACATGGCACTGACAGTTTCTGGGCATAAAACTCTTCCTAGTTTAGGACCCCTATTTTCAGGGAAAATAGCAAGACACTAAAAAACATAGGAAGCATTGTAGAAGGTAACTGACACTGTTCAGGTGAGCAAAATGTTTCCTTTTAAACTTGAGGCACACATTTCTAATCCCCCTGCCCTGTGGTTGGCTTGTGCTGTTACCAACCTGTTGACTTCACTACTGAGAGCTCCAAGGTAAAATGTAATGCATCACTTTGAACCTTTTCACCATAATAAAGAGCTAAATCAAGGCTCTGACTCACATTTCACAGTCCATTTAAGGGTGGCTGATGTTTAGGCTCTGTGCCTCTCTCCTCACAGAGATATCCAAACTGAGCTTAGAGCTACCCCTGAACTGCCCCAGCTCACAGCCCCAGGATTAATGTAAATCACCAACAGCTACAGTTTATATTAATGCCCTGGGCTTCAGCAGTCCTGGCTTAATTGCCTGCAAACCTGAAAACACAGTTATGTAGTTTGATATCACTGTGGAAAGTGCTGGTCCCATCCCTTCCCTTGCCCTGGGCTGTGTGATCCATGGGGATCACTCTGCATGGAGCCTCATTTATTGGGCTGCATCAGGGTCCTCTGGCTCTCCTTTTGGGCTGCTGGGGCAGAAAGCAGTGAGGTTTAATCTATTTTTAACCAGCCATTAAACTACATTCTTTATCTGACAGTTTTACAGGCCAGCACTGAGAGAGACCAAGGCACCACTTTTTACCTGAAGAGGCTGTTTTCCTGGGGTGTGTATTTCAGACAAGTTCCAAGGCTGGGATTTGTGCTTGCTGTTGTCAAAAACCCAGAGAAGCAGTTATTTTTGTGGGTCTTTTTGTTATTGTCTGCAAGGAAACAATAATCTCCCAGATGAAAAACCAAACCAAGTTGCCCAGAGAATCCTGTAGAGATTCCGTTCTGCTCAGCTTCAAAAGTGCAATAAAATAAAAAAAAAAATCACTGTTGCCAGCAAAACAAACAACACATATTAAGCCTTTTTATCACCATATCTAATGTTTTACTAGCTGTGAAATCCCATTTTCCAGGATGAACTGTCTCAATACACTTCTGAATTATCCTGGCAGTGCTCAGTGGATATTTGAAGAGGAATTCTGTTTCAGCCACAGCCAACAGATAGAAATCAGATGCCTGAGGACAGCACAAGACACACAACTCCATTCAACCAGATTTGGATAGCTCCACTTCTCACAAGTGTGACTTAGCCTGTTATCTTGGGTCACTGTATCATTTCTTGACCCAAAATTCACCCAAAGTGCAATCCCTGGAGTTCTTGCTATTTCAGCTTTTCCACTGATCTCAGATTTTCAAGGCAAGTGTGTAAGGGACCAGATGTTCTCCACAACTGTGAAGACCAATTGGGTTTGAAACATGCACAAATTTCTTCATGCTTTAGAAAGACCTTTCATTGCCTACAAATAGTAACTGTCTACTAAATATGTATATAGTGCTGGTACTTTGCTTTTCATGTGCCTGCACTGGATCATGGAGGAGGGATACAAAGGCAGTTTTATTCTTCCTATTAGGTAGTATTAATATGACAGTCAGGAGAATACATCTGCAGCAATGCTATGCTGCATGAGATGCTGTAGAGAGAAGCAGTTAATCAGAGCTCTTGACGCAAGGAGCTCACATCTTAAGTGAGAACTTCAGCCCAGTATTTATCCCCTATTTTTTTTTCCTTTTTTCCTGAAGCATGCAAGTAATATCTTTATATATCTGCACAAATCAAAAAGGATTAATTCTCCAGCTTCTTTCTGTGCTGGGAATGCTGTTTTGGGGGCAACTGGATATAATGAATCTGTTGAAATTAATGCATTGTTTCTGCATAAATAGCAAAAATGATGAAAGACTTCAGAAATGTTACACTAGTGCTTATATAATAAAAAGAAAGAATCATGCGGACTGGATCAACTCTAATCTCACAAGGATACACCACAAAAATTTGAAACAACTGCTCTCACTGTTTAGGTGATGCAAGTTGCGGAGTTTTCTTCCAGATTTTGGCTCCGTGACCATTTAAGGACAGCAGCAGGTTCAGGGTACCCAACAACAGCCCAAGTAAAACCCCATTTGGTTCCCTGTTTTCTGGATTAAAAAAGCAGGGGTCCAACCTCCATCTTTGTCTTTCCCAGACCGAAAAACAAAACAAAACAAAACAAAACAAAACCACAAAAACACAAACAACAAACCACCAAAACCCAAAACCAAAACCAAAACAAAACAAAAACAAATAAAAAAACCACAAGCAAACAAAGAATCTCAGGTGTTTGTAAGAGAGAGCTAAGGGACAGGTGTTGCCTCTGAGTTTCCAAATTTCGGTATAACAACACGTGTTAGAGCACGATGCCAGAGGCAAGTGTTGGACTCTACTATGGGTACATCTGCTAAACCCTGGCCACTAAGCCAGCAGAGCTCCTGTTACACTGCATTGCAACAGGACTTACAGTTGTGCCTTGCAGTCAAGAAGTTATCTCATCAAGTCTACAAAGTGACTTTCAAAACAGGAGGTTGAAATGTTTTACTTATAACCAACAGACTGTAAATCAAGTAAAAAGATTTCTAGATGTTTTATAAGCAAGAGAATGGGCTGTCCAGGGAATATATGAATGTTTAGCACTGGACGTCTTCAAGAACAAGTTTGACAGCAATAGCACAGTTAAAGGTGGTCCTGCCTTGGGTGCTGACTGTACTGTCTGACCTTTGGAGGTCTCTTCCAACACTACAATGCTATGAATTTGAGAAATCAAATTACTTCTCTCAGTCATTCCTCCTGGGAGTTTAGGATAGACCTCACCATTCAATTTCCTTGTAGGAAATTGTAACTCATACGTCTTCCTTTCACTCTCTGGACACACTAAATCTGCAGCACACAATTCACACAGTGCCTTAAACATCACTAATGCTGAGAAACCTTAGTCACCACCCTAATGCCATTCTAATAACATCTCACCTCTTCTTTTTCTCCTCAGTAATATCATGTTTTATGGTCATGTCACAACTGTTCTATTCTAATTTATCATCAGAGGAGGAATTTAGCTGCAAGAAGCATTTAGTTGTAACATTACTGAAAAAAATAAACAAACAGAACCAAGGAGCTCTTACAGGGGATTGACAGATATCTGCCTCTCCTCATGTGGTCCTTCTAACACTCTTTGCTCTGGCTTTGGCAAATGTAATTCTGCCCAATCATAGTCTCCAAATGATATTTCTACACCTTTTTTTTTTTTCTCTTGACTCCACATATTTTTCAAGCCTCTTCATTGTTCTTCCATCTTCTTCAGTGTCTATCCTCAGCTTAGCCACTGCCTACTTTTCAGCAGAGAGATGGCATTTCTCCCTCCATCTGGTCCATTATCTTCCACTGCCCACACAGAACACTTGTCTGGATTTCCAGACAAGGACCTGCATCTCCATTCTCAAGGCAGGATCCAGAAGCTGCTGAGAGCCTCTTCCCATCTTCCCTCTTTCCTTCTATCCCAAAAAGATAATTTTTCTTCCAGGAACTGCAGGGAACATGAGGCCCTTTGGATGCTTTGAACTTCTGAAACATTAATCAAGTAGGAATGTTTGAGCATGGTTCAGGGCATGAAAGCAGCAGCACAAACCCAACTTTGTGCAGCATCTTCCTGGCGTTAGGACTTCCATGAAGGCAATGATGATCAAAATAACCTTTTAAATATAAGCTCAGAAGTGCTTGAATCAGAGTGCCTTGAAATAGAAAGTGCCACTTCAAATAAAGCAGTGAATCAGAAACCTCAGCAGATAGTAAAACTATCTCAAGCATTACAACAATTTATAGAGAGGAATCAATTAGTGGATGTGGGTTGGAAGGGCATGAATCTTTCAGAGAAGAGCTGACTTTCTTTAGCATTTACCGTGGAAAGGTAGTAAGCCACACAGAAAGGATTGAATTCTGCTCTCTTTAAAGCATACCAATCCATTGCAACTCTCAAGATCTATTTATAGGAGTGGAAGAGAATCAGATCTCGCTGATGCATCCATTTTGGGATGTAACAAAACAGGGGTGAGTGAAAAGTGCCAGAACCAGTGCACTTTCACTGCTCTAATTCCTTTTGATGAGCTAATCCAACAGGAGACAACCTCCGTGCATGTGGAAGAGGGAGTAGTGAGCCAACTTCATCCACTCCCTTGTTCCCACCAACCTCACCCAGCAACTGTTTTGGATGGTGACTAAACTGCCAGATTTATTTTAGATTTTTGGACATTTCCACAAAGTTATAACTTTCACAAAACACATGAAACATGTCACATCCAAGAGGCTCAAGTCTCCAGCTCCTTCCAAAAGAAGGATGATCCTGTTGCCTTAATCAAGGCTTACTGTAGGTAGGTTGGGAAGGGCTGCAGGGCTGGGCACTGCCTCCAAAAAGATACAAGCAGCTTGCACTTTCTCTCCATCCCTCTGTGGTCTCCTGCTGTTAACACTCAGCTTTTTTAACATGTCACTCCCACAGAGGATGACAAACAACCTGCAACTAAAAATAAATAAACCACTGCAATTTAAAATAAAATTAAGAAAAATTAAAAAAAAAGATGAAAAATGAAGGATTAAACCATTTAATCCCAAGACAAAACCTAATCTTTATTTTTAGTTCAATTTCCAAAGTGATCTTGAATGTGTTATTTTTACCCCAGCTGTCTAAATTTTGCTTAGCATTGTATTGATTGGGCAGTATTTGATGAAAGGCACTTGTGGGTTGTGGGTTTCTCTTACATCTTTGTCATTGGTTCGTATTTCACTAAAAAGTTTGGAGTATTCTCCTCATCTTTTATTCCCAGAAAGCCATAAAAAACTGTGTATTCACCACTTCTCTTCCTCCACAGAAAACAAAGTGTTATCACTCTGATAGAGAGAAACCACTTGCAATACATTTTTTAACTGTAAAATAAGACAAAAATACATTTGCTTGTGTAGGTAGAAATAACTCTGTATATTGGTTTAACTTTATGTATTCCTCCTTTGTCTCAGGAGTCGATTTCCTGTTGTTTAAGTTCAATTTTGAATTTACTTTGACAGGATCTTCACTCAATACTAATTTTCTATATGTTTGCAGTCATCCATTCCACAAAATCCAAGTTGCCCTTAAGAAAGGTTGATGTACCCAAAATGCAGCAAGGTGAATCTCTCTCAAAGGGAATGATTTCTTACCAGGAGCAATGCATCATAGAGCCTGCCTTCTAAATGCACACTTAGGTAATAAGTATCCTAGTTTTCCTTTGTTACTGAGTAGGTATTCCAGAGTCATGTCCAGAGTCTGACAAAATAGAATACCCCACCTTGAAAGGGCCATTTCTGAGCCTGCCTGTGAGATGAGACCTGGATTTTTGAAAACACAGATAAATAAGTAAAACCTGCAGGAGCTTGGGGCTGGACCTTTCAGCAATGTCTATGGTGAAAAGACAGTGCCAGGTTGAGCAGGTGGAGGGGGAAGACAGAGTCAGATACATTTTCTACCCCACTCATGCAGAGATTATTTGTGCCAGACTCTTGCTGCCGTGGGAAGGGGACAGAGGAATGTCACAGTTGGGAGTGGGAAGAGGTGAGTCCTAGGGAGACCAGTGTGCTGCTGCTGATGGAGGTGGACAACACCTCCTTCACCCAGTGGGAGTTATCACAATACCACCCTTCTTTGAGAAGCTGCCACAGGCCTGGCTGCACAAACCACTGCTGTGTGTGACAGCACACAGACCACAACCATCTTCCCACAATGATGTGTGCCATGCTATCCCTTGCCAAGAAAATCCATGAACAACATCCAGCTAATGCAGTGATGTGCTGAGGAAAGTGCCTTTAGCTCAGTCCAGCTGAAGAGATGACTGTGCAAGAAGTAACGAGGGTTCAGAGGTGGGGGATGGAAAGCTGTCCCTCTGTGAACTTTGCTGGCATTAACCTGTGCCATTGGTCATGGCAGACTCTTGTTTTCACCTAGAGATGAAAGGTGAAAGATTAGCACTCTCTCGAGCTCTCTGCTTGTTCTAAATGATCATTTACGTTCATTGGAAGAGGAAAAGAAATTAAAATACAGCGAGTTACAAAGTGAGGATGAAAATATTCATTGTGTCAAATAATTAAAGAGCATGAAATCATGTCAAGAATAAAGCAGGAATTCAAGCAGAAAAAATTTATACCCAGAATAATAAACAGAGGCCATGATTTTACTTTCAGATATGCAGCCACCTACCACAAGGCAAAGTGGGGACGAAAACCTACTTTTAAAAATTTGGCCAGTGAATGGTACAAGCTTCAGAGTGAGGTGGTTTTAATTGTAGTTAAACCAAGATAGTGAGACTAGAAAACACTTAAAACAGTGGGATAAGGCGTTGTCCTTTGAACACAAATTAGTTCAGTTCAAATCTTGTAGAGATAAGTAAAAATGAATTAACTTACACTTTGTTGGACAAACTCTCCATTTAATTTAGTGTACAGGTCTCTAATTACCAGCCTTTGTTCTGGAGAAGATCAGTGGAGGAGCTGACAGGCTTGTGTGAGACATTTTTCATTCATTTAACTGTTGCTTTCTGAGTGAGTTCCAATCTGCCAGTAATGGACTTCTCTGCCCTCACAGCATCCCTGCGTAACAGGGAAACTCTCCTGCCTCTGTTTTCCAGCTGGGACCTGAGGATTGAGGTCTAGTCCACTTATGAACTGGGGCACTGCAGGGTGGAATGTTACCATAAGCCTGTCTGCAGGGGTGAATTCAGAGTACTGTCGGCTGGAATATGAATTCACGAAGAAAGTCTAAATCAGATCCCTGTGATAGCGAGGGGGTTCTTACCTGTGCCTCATTGTGAGAGAGGAGCCCTGTGCCCAGGTCCCTGCTCCCAGAGTTCCCAAACCCAAAGAGAGGTGTTCTCAGGAGCTCTATAACACAGCTCTCAGGCTGGCTTGGTCAGGAGAGGTCAGAAAACAGTTCTTCTTCCTCCTGGACCCTCACTTCACCAAGCAATGTAAATAATTAATTACCATATTAAAAGGCAATCATAGTGGCTATGCATAAATTAGCAGTCTTCCCTTAATTCTGACTTTCCCTAGCCTCTGTGTACCTGATTTTGTGATCCTAGTGGTGGTTTCAAGTAGTTTTTACAGGTTTAACTTAAATATACATTCCTATCTTCATGCCACCTGTGGCTTACACAACCTCAATGGACCATTGTTATTATCTAGTCTGGCTGCGACCATCTGTTGTTACACAGGCCACGAATTCCAGGCAATGTCTTCTGCACACACACCCTAACCTTTAGCTAAGATTCTTCTTTCAGAAAGCCATCTCATTCACCCTTTACATTTTTTGCACCTCTCCAGGGAACTGGCTGCATTTGAAGCCTGAGCTTTACAGATTCTGCTCTGGGCAGACTATTAGACCCACGAGGTACTTGTTTTTCGTGGCAGATTTGGCAGTACATAGTTTTAATGCAGCATTGTAGCTCATTTGCTAGTTTGAAAATGCGATGTTATCTTACCACTTTGCAGAGGAAAAAATATTATCAGCTTGTTAAAAAAAAAGAAAAAAAAAAGAGCTGCAAAAATGAAAAATATGAAGAAAGCTTCTTGAAAAGATACTCCCAGTATGACTCAGAAAGCAAGCACTGGGATGCTCAGCTATAGCTCTGGCATCTTGTGCTTCCCTATTTAATATACCATCTCTCTTTACAGCTTTACCTGTACTGTTTGTCTCCAGCTAAAAATACATGCAGTCAGCTCCTTCTTAAAATCCTGTTGAATGAACTACAAAGCCAAGTACTTAAAAGTGGGGCTGTGTCTGAACATTTTGTCCACTCCATCCTGTCCCTTCATGCACTGCTGTAAACTGAGATAGAAAAGTAACTTAGAGGTGTAGGACTACAAGAACCATCTCAAGTGGTGTCATCTGAAACAGAGACAGTGAGTTTCCTGAGGGGTTTTAGGTGTTGTTTCCTTTTCATCTTTGGAAACCAGATGGTGGCAAACACATCCCCAGGTTCCTTCCTCTCTATTTACAGCAAATAGACTCCATTATCCTCCTTTTCCACTCCCGTCTTCCCTCCAGAGGTTGATTCCAGCAAAACAAGTGCTCCAATTGTTAGCCCAATTTTGGAAAAGCTAGTCAGGGATGGAGGATTTAATTTTTAATTGCATGAAGTGTATTTATAATTAAAACCAATGCAGCTGAAGTGCTGATTCCAGAGTAATAGCACATATCGTGTTCAAAAAGAGCCAGAAGTAGAAGGCACATCAAGACAA
>NW_020956775.1:204513-221351 GCF_003031625.1 Empidonax traillii | reverse complement strand
TAAGGTAGAGTCAGGGAAATGGGAAATCAAGGGACAGTCACTTGAGAGGGATGTTCAGTGAAATGCATGTGTCACAGTGACCTGTTCGTGGTGGGCTCTGGGGATCTGACAGAAGCTGCAGTCTGTGTGCCATGGGAATTAAGTAGGATCAGTGAGCATGAAAGTGATGGTGATGATCCCATGCCAGAAGAGCACTCTGATGTTATCGTTAAATTATTCCATTTCCAATTATGTTCTGTTTACAAGTAGAGTGTTCTCATTTATTCACTTTTAGACTCCTAAAATCCAACCTGCACAAGAAAAGCAAATTGGGACCATCCTTTCAGAAGCATTAGTAAAATATTCAATCTGTTAGTGCTCTCAACAGGATGAGAAACCCCAAAAGTCAAACTGAGTTATTTCTGATGAAAGGTGCCTATTAAAAGGATAAAGAAGAAAAGATGCAGGGCCAGTATGGATTAGCAGGAGACTAAAGTCCTAGACAAAATATGTAATAAGAGTTATGTTTCTTGTTTTCATAAGGAGGAAGATGCAGGATTGCTTGTAGAGCCCAGGCAATGAGAATAATGGAGCACATGTAGAAGAGTACAGGTAAAAGCCAAGTCCAGAGATCTTGGTGGACCCAGGGAACTGAAAAATCCCTAACCCAGAATGCTGGAAAAAAACCCCAACACACGAAATCCAACCCCAATAGCAAGAACTAAAAAAAGTCTGCTGAACTGGGAATAGTCCCACAAGAAAAATAGCATGGCTGCGGGGAAGAGAGAATTCATCACAAAAATAATCACTGTGAGCCAGGACTTTTCACATGTGGTATTTCCAATAATGGTACAGCAGGACAGGTATTTTCCCACAGGAACAAACAAATCCCTGTCTTTAATACTTCACTGTAGAACTTCAGACCCCTGTGCTCTAGAACAACAGAGATGGTTTGGAAGATGTGCTTAAGATTTACTGTGCAATTCTGTGAGACAACAAGTCTGATATCCTCTCACCCCAAAGTCATTTATCTTATGTTTAACTTGCTTGGTTTAACAAATGGAACGTTTGTTAAATTGTTGAGATGATCGTTCTGTACAATGTGAAATGATGGCTTGGGTATGAATCACAGAGGGAGAACTCTTGAAAGAAGTGCTGGAACAAGGAATTTGGGCTGAGAATCATATGGCAGTTTCTGTTAGAAGAGTTAGAGGGTTTTAAATTATTTGCTAGTAATGGAGGAAAGGCAACCTAGATGATCTCAAAACAGAGTTTGTCAGACTATGAGCAGGATTTGCAAATGTTCACAAAGGTGAAAGGTGTCTGATTTTGATGACCCAGAAAGAGCCACTCCTCTGTCCTTTATTCTTGTCCAAAACTGTCTTGGTCACCCTTCAGGAGTAACACCATCATCCAGACACCTTTGAAAGCTACATGATCAGTGAAAAGGTTCCCAGCCAACCTCTTCTTTAGCTCTAGGTTTCATTGCCTCTGTGAGTTTGCAGGCACAGAAAGCAGAGGTGGCAGTAGACTGGATGGATGAGCTCAAGTCTGTATTACAGATGCCTGTGCCCAGTTGTGTTTTTGAGAGATATGGGCAGACTCAGAGACTCCTGTATTGTCATACAATGAGAGTGATGAGACATCAGCACGGGTTGCCCAGAGAGGCTGTGGATGCCTAATCCCTGGAATTGTTCAAGACCAGGCTGGATGGGGCTTTAAGCAACCTGGTCTAGTGGAAGGTGTCCCTGATCATGGCAGGGGGGGTGGAATGAGATGATCTTAAAAGGTCCCTTTTGGCCTAGACAACCCAAACCATTCTATGATTCTATAATTGTCATAACTCTGGTAACAAGAGGTCCTGGTGTACCATTACACCACCAAAACAATGTGATTTCCTCTGAGTGGGTTTGCTGTGCAGGTTCTAGACATGGTTTTGCAGTACAATCAGTCCTTTAGAAAATGCAAAACCTGATCTTTCTGCCTTGCTTATTCCCTTCTAATGTATACAAGAAGTAAGAAATTTTCTTTTTATACTGGGGCATTTCAGGTCAAATCTCCTCTTTCCCAGGGACATCTTTTTCTATGTCCCACAAACTGGAATTTTTTTGTAACTAGTTGTCCCAGAGCTCAGTGTGGAGGTGAAACACACAGTGGCGCTGTTCTTGTTTGAATCAAGAATTTTCCAGAAATCCTTTTTTGTCATCCTTGCAAAATTACACTCCATACCCACCAGACAGGAGCACGAGCTTCAAGGACATCATCCTCAAAAGTTCCTAAACTGCTGCCCACCAAGTGACCCCTCAAGCCCTGAGCTTGACCAAGGTAGTACCAGATACAGAAATGGTGAGAATCTGTTTTCTTCTGAGTTAATACATCCTGTGGGAATGCAAGACAGGTCAGCTGGACCACAGCCTGAGCAGCTTTAGGGCTGCTAGACCACAGATGGCATCATCCCACAGTGCTGCCCCATGGTGTGTGTGGTGCCAGCATGGGTCACTGCTGGCCCTTGTCTTCCATCCTATCCCACAGCCTGACATGCCAAAACTGAGGATATTGAGGCACAAAACTGGTTGTGAAACCACTCTTCCAGTTTTGAAAAAGTCCCTGGAATGAAGTACCTGTGTTTCAGGTTGCAAAATCTTGACCCTGATTATCATTCAATGTTCGCTTGTATTCAGTTTGCTCAGCACATGCCCGTAAGGCTCAGTCACAGTGATCTTGATCCCCCAGTTATGGGTTTTGAGGCCCCAGGAGTCCTTGTCACCACATCCCTGCCTTCGGACAGCATGACTGGGTGAGGTAAACCTTCCTGTGGTCCAGAAACTCTTCTCCAAAACCCTTTCAATAAATGAGAAAATATCCCTTTTTTAGATGCTCGGGCTGCAGGATTTAATTCAGATCGATCTTACAATATCAGTTTCAGAAAGAGCCCCTTGTTCCCAAGATCCAGACCCAGAAATTGTGTTCACAGTTAGTGAGAGACAGTGCTCTGCAATATCTCTAACAGGTCAGGGGGGCATCTGCAGTGCCACTTCTGTCAGTGTCCTTCACATGATCAGTTCAGGAATGACTTAGAAAGCATTCACTGGTAATGCAAAAAAACGTTGTAGGAAGAGATCCCAACTAGAGTGCAAGACCACTAAAAACTCCTAATCCTGACAGAAGACTTTAAAAAATCGTGTCACTGAAAATTGTAACCTTTAAGACATAAATAGAGGGATTACATCACCAGGAGGCACTCCAGGTAGTTTCTTTTCAATATTAACCATCTTTCCCAAATGTGTAGAAAAAGTTTGCAATTTAGAATTATGGAGGGTGAACTGGGTGTAGCTTTGATGGAGTTGGGTTAGAATATCAGTTCTAGCCAGCAGTCAGTGCTTTTCCTATCTGTTCACTCTGGGTTTTAAAGTCAGGTCTCAGACACAAAAGGAGATATGTAAAAACAAAATGTAAAATCAAAATAGATTGTATCCTTAAGTTTTACCCACAAATCAAGAATTGAGCCAGACTAGGAGGTCAGACAGAAATATTAGAAAAAATGGGGGTTTTACTACATGTATCTTTTACTTGAAATCCTGTATTGGTATTAATGAAAAATAGAGAGATAAAACAACAGTTTTAAATAAAAAATGATATTTACTGGTATTCTGAAACAGGGATTGGCACACAGCAACAGAGGAAAACTAGCTTGTATTTTTCTCTGGTGCAAGGAAACAATGGCCATTGGGCTATGGTATCTGATGACTTACAGAGATAAAAATAATGTCAAATTTGAAAATGAAAACCCTAAAGGTGCAAGCTCTTACCATGCAGAGACTGACAGGGACAGCTCTGAATGCTTCCAACAGGAGCATATGTAACCACTCACAGAAACAGAGCTGGTAAGTGTTGACCACCTTTCAACTTCTAGCTGCTTCTTACCATCCCTCCTCCTTTCTATATCCCCTTCCCTGGGGAAATTGAAGGAGCCCTCTCCATGAAGCCAGTTTGGGGAGCCAACACAAAAGCAGATTTGCAGCAGAGAATCTGCAGCTTTCAGAGAGAACAAACAAGTTTCTACCTGACTCTAGAAGTGCAAAACAGAGCAGATAAAAATAATGGTGAAGTTAAATATGGAAATAGCAGGAGATTTTGCTGACTTAAAAGGGAATATTTTAAAATATTTTTGGCACAGTAAGTGGATGCAGAGTTTTAGAAAGATGACTTGAGGGAAACTGGGAAAAACATGAAGTTCAGTGGTTACCCCACTTTCTAAAAGCTGCAGTCCAAGTTCCAGCCATCAGTAAAACCCTGCAAACATGACTTGACGTGTGCATGGGCATGGCACCAGAAGACCTGCCTGCCCTGAGCCCTCCTGTTTGGCTCAAGCACTGCAAAGAGTGCACTGAACCAGCTCAAACTTAGTTGTGGCTGGGGCAGCAATGGCTGCACGTGGCTTTACCAACACTAAAATATATTCTCTGTTGCCATTTGAAGGCTACACTGTCTGCTTCTAGTGAAACTCTAGAAACACTACTCATGAAATACTGCCCCAAACCCAGTGAAAAACTGTGTTTTCCCAGTGGGAACCAGGCATAATAATAAAACCAGTAACAATGTCGATCTTGCTGGCATTTGCCTCTCTTCTGAGAATTGCCACACATTCTGCACACATTTTTTAGTTCCACACAATGCTTTCAGGACTTGAAATGCTCTGGACATTATTTACTGGTTTAAATGGGTTAGCTGAGTCAAGCACGTGTTCCGTGAGGGTTCTGTAATGTGTGAGGATGGATTCCTGAATAAAACCTGATAATCCCAGCTCCCAGACTTGCTACAGCTAATGGATCATTTCTCTGGTTTGATAGAGGGTTGTATACAGATCTGAGAGTGAACAACTGTACATGGCCAGTTGTGATGGTTTTAATCTAGGCCCTCCTGGTAACCAGCTCATAACCAGGGAAGTGGCCATGTTCCCAGCATTCCATATGATTTTTAGGTAAATCATGGTATAAACAAGATGGAGATTAGAGAGTTCTCTCTCTTCTCTCCTGGCGAAGTTCAGGGCAGTGGTTGCTTGCATTGGTCTCACTTATCTGGAGGCTGAGGCCTGCAGTGACCGCTGGTCTGACACTGGGAAGTTGGAGAGTGCTGGCCGTGTCTGGCAATCTTGTTTTTTCTAAGGGTCGTGGTGAGATTTTGTTTTGCTAGTTCTCTATTTTGCTAGTTCTTGGGTTCAATTGTGCATATCTGTTCTGGTTTTGTCCCTTTTTCCCCTTTCCCTTCGGAGGTGTTTGGGATCCCTTTGCTGTGTACGTAGTATCGTAATTGTATATAACTGTAAGATATGTAAAAATATTTATTTTTATATCATTCGATTGGTTTGGGGTTCTTCAATTTTTATAGGTCTTTTTTTTCTTTGCCCTAAGAGAAGAAGGGAGGCGGAGGTTGCTGTGAATTCGGGCATTCGACAGGGAACCAGGTCCAAACCATCACACCAGTGTACACAAACAGGAGGAAAACAGCATCAGAACCAAAGAGTGTAAATATTTTTCCAGTCATTCCATTGCTTTCTGCTAATCCCCATTGTCCAGCAGGGCTTCCCTTAATGACCTCTCAGAGACAGTACTGCTTTCAAACCTTAACAACAAGATCAGAGAGCAGGGTTCAGCACAAGTTATCTACAACTCTAAAATAGTGGTTTTGTGTTAACTTGTTTCTTTGTTGAGTATTTATACTAAAGTCAACTGTCAGTCTAAAGTCATAATCCATTAGTAAGCAGTCTAGTCACATTCCCAGTAGAGTATTTCCCCATTAAATCTGAAAGAACTATGAAAAGTCGAGCACGGAGGAGGGGAAAGTGGTTTTCCTGTCTGCAGGAAGCCAAAGAATTTGTGTTCCTGAAGAAGACAACAATTCAGAAAGCTGCAAAGTCATCAGGAACAGCAGGCATATGTTCTTCAGATAAATACAAGTGTTGGAACATTTTGGGGGAGGAGTAGAATTGCCCAAGGCTACTTGGTTTTGCAATCTGTCCAGGAGAAGCTTTATCAATAATTTATTAAGAGAGGAATAGTTAGCGAGACTCATGCAAGCTCCACACACTTAGTGGGAACAGATGCACTGCAGTGAGAGGATCAGACTGCACACGTGGCAGCTCGGGGAGGTATTTGATTAAAGGCCTGGCTGAGGGGAAAGCAGAGGTATAGGAGAATGTGGGAAGAGTTTCATGCTGCTGTGCATGAGCCACTCTGGGCAGAAAAGACCCTTTCTCTGCTCTCCCTTATCACTAGCCCACGGTTTGGAGAATAGGCTGCAGCCTTAGAGAAGGTTTCCACACCACAGCGTTTCCTGAAAATGTGGAAAAACTGAGATTGGACTTGACATATTTTGCTTCATAATTGGTAATCAGGGGCTGGGAAAGCTTCACTCCCACATTTTGATGCACATCATTGACAGTAAGCACTTGACTGCTCCATACAATGGCTCTGTGAAGGGCAGCAGGCTCATGTCCATGTAAGGGGAGGAAGAAGCCCCAAGGCTCTACAGCTGCAGATTTGAAGGGTCACTTGCACCCCTGTGTGATGCCCCAAACTTTATGTCTGTTCTAAGAACATCAACTCTTACATGAACTCAGCAAAGAGTCACGTCTACTGCCCTCAGCTGCAGTCATGGGGCCTGGCATTTTACCTGTGCTCCAAGATAAAAGAATGAGAAAAAAAATTTCATCTTTTTATTCTTTGAAAATGTTCATTTGGCTTTTTGGTGAAGGGTTGGTTTCCAGCTCTACCAGCTCTTGCAGTTGGGTGGCTGCCCTATGCCATCTGGGACCTGCTCCTGACAACAGATATGGTATTTGAGTACCTGCTGGCAGAAAGGCAAAGGAAAAGGAAAGGAAAAAGAGAGAGAGAAAGGGAACTTTTTTTTTCTATGGCAAAAAACAGTCCCCAAAATTAAAGAGGCAAAATCACCGCCTTCCCCTACCCCTGCACAGCACTGATGGTGGCATGTAACAACTGCATCAGCATGGGAAGCTGCTGGTGGCTCCCAGGTGAAACTGGTCCTGCTTGGTGCCACACTCAGGTGTTCAGCTTGTGCTGAACACAGGGAAGTGATGCCAAAGTAAACAAATGTCAATCAGCTATCTTTCCTACAACCTACTGTCCAGGTAATCACTACCAGCCAGCAGGACTGTCCCCTATGGGAAGTGCTTTGACATGGGATGGTCACAGGAGGTGTTACTGGTGTAGATAGAGAGACATGAGGATTTGGAGAGGATGAAGTGGCCAAAGATAGTTTAGATTAGTAGTGTGGCTTTCTAAATACATCCCCATGGGGAAGAAGGGGGCACTTTACAAAGCACTGAAATGGAGTCAGTGCTGGGGGACAGGGAAGGGCAGAGGATCAGATTTCAGGAAAGAAATCCAGAAACAGCAAGACAACATTGATTGCAGGTGCTCAAGGGCAGCAGCAGCTGCTTTGGATCAGGTCAGATCTATCAGTTCAGGAACACTCTGAAATTGGATCAAGTCATACAAAGCCTGCCTCTTCTACCAAGCATGAAATGGAAATTCTGTATTTTCATTGCCATGAAATTTGCATTTAGCTTTGTCTGCTTAAGACGATAGATGCTCGTTACTACGCTTCAAATGTCATACCCTCTTGGAGATAAACTCTGAATAACTCTGTGGGAACTGAAGCTCACAGCTTCCTTCTTTTGTAGCAGAATCAAAGTACCTGACCTGAGTAGGTGTTAAGACTCTCACCATGCATATCCTTTTCAACAGGAATTTAAAATGTTTGGTGTTTTTGGGGATCTGGCCTGAAACTCAGTTTTAGGCAGAGAACCAAAAGACTGCAGAAATGTTATTTGATAGATTGACCCTGAAGATTTTACATCCCAGGGAGGAAAGGAGATGCCACAGACAGGAAGCAGCACTGCTTCCATCCTCATTTTCCTCATTGCAGAGAGCTCTGTCCCATAATAAATTACATGTTATTAATGTAGGATAGTAAAAATTAAAATGTCTTTAAATAAGTGTGTTTTGAGGCATTCTAACCAATCCCAATTTGCAAGCAAAGGTAGTTAAAAATAAAATATCCTATGCCTAATACTGCTCTAATTGGGGGAAAAAAAAATCGAGAAAGAAATGCCTAATTAAGTTTTAAGGGTTTAGTTTTAGGGGTAAATTATTTTCCTAAACCGTATAGTAACGTAGCACTCTTCTGAACTAAGAGCAAATTATTCCTTTTTTTATCAGTGATGGATTAAATCATATAAATGCAACTATGTCACAACAATGAATATTACAGGAATTTGAGTAACGTAAAATATTATTTTTCTTTTTATGGCAGACAAAAGTCTTATGAATCAAAATCATAAATCATTATTTAAGCACATTGGTTATCTTGTAAGAAGAACAAACATGCAGTTGAGATGGAGATCTCTGTGACCTCCTATTCAGACTCTAAGAGTGAGTTGGGTTATTTAAATATGCTCTAAGCTCACGACACAACATTAATTCTTTGCTGTCATGTCTTGCTTGCAGTCCCCTGCAGCTGGGCCAGAAAGGAAGCAAGAGATCAGCACAAATCAAATACCTTCACTCAGCACACTCCAGAGGGCCACTGCAGCAAGTGATTTTCAGAGGTGTGGGAAGTCACAGGTATGATGGGAAGGGACACAGTGCAAAACCCTGATAACTGATCAGGAGATGAATGTTGTCTGGGGGTCTATAAGCTGCTACTCGAAGTTTTTTTGCTCAGACATAGTGAAAGGACAAATTGATATTGTCATCAGTAAGACAGTGAGGACAAGTTGAGTGACATCTTTTAAGAATCTGGTTCTCAGTTCTTATCCTCCGGCAGTTCAATCATCTTCAAATAACCTCTGTCACTAGAATGGCAGTGTAACTGCTATGAACATGAGCTTTTTGCCTGGACACCAAATTCAAGAGGATATCAGCCTCATCACATTGGATGGCAAAAATTTGTGATGTAGAAGCTTAGATGCCAATGAACACAATTCTTTATTCCAGAAGTTATCCTGTTTTCCTTCAGTAATAAACATGAAAGCAGTTCTGTCTTTTTTTTCTTGTTACATTATCACATCTTTGCTGAAAGTAATTTAGATACATGTTTCAAAATTTCTGTCTTCTAAGACTTTTATACAAATGACTGTAAAAGAGAGGGAGAGGGACTTTTTATGTGGGCAGATAATGATACAACAAGGGGCAACTGTTTTAAACTAGAAGAGATGAGATTTAGATGAGAAATTGGAAAGAAGTTCTTTACTGTGAGGGTAGTGAGGCACTGGAACAGGTTGCCTGGAGAAGCTGGGGATGCCCCATCCCTGGAACTGTCCAAGGCCACGTTGGATGGTGCTTTGAACAGCCTGGTGTAGTGGAAGGTGTCCTTACCCACAGCCTGTACAACTGGAACTACATGGTCTTTAAGGTCCCTTCCTACCCAAACCACTCTAGGATTCTATGATTCTATGACTCCTGTTGGTACAAACTTCTCAGCTCAGCACCTCAAGAGAAGGACAAAGTTTACAAGTGTTCAATGGCATGATAAGAAACAATTGTTCATTTCCAGCAGCTGCTGCCTTCTGTTTCTCAAACATTGCTCCTCTCTCTAGGTGCTGTCTCCAGAGGAGCACGAAGACATGTTCACATCCTTCCAAATGAAGATTGTGCCACTACTGGCAGCACAATTTAAGAGAATCACTCGAAATAAGGCTTGGCCTATTCAGTCTCTGTACCATTGACATAATTTTTTTATAAAATTAAATCTTCCCTGTTTTTCCAGCTATTGGGATCCAAAGATCCTAATTAAGGTTCCAGTTAGCTGGTGTGGGTTTCAGACAGGCCTGACAGCTCTTCTCTGCATGTCAAAGAAGGAACAGGCCTGTTTCCACAAGATGATAATCTTTTTTATCTAGGAAAATCTTGAGATATGTCTGTAAATGTGCTCTGAAACACTGCACACATCTAATATAAATAAAAATCAAGAACCTCTCTTTGATCATCTTTAACAGTTCTCTATGTAGGGAGATATCTAAAGCCCAGCTGCTAGGGGATGCTGGAGGAAGATTTGAATGGTAGCCCACTGATTCCAGCTCGCAGAAGGAAAAGTCTGTGTTTACTTCTGTAAGTGATATTTATAGATTTACTGATGGCTGAAGTAATTCAGATATTCCTTGTTTATAAATATCCCAGTACTATGTGGGCAGTTGATAAATTAGATTTTGAATGGTTTTTATTTTCCATGAAGATGGATGCATCAAGGAGAGCTTTGTTATTAAACTGAGGAAGAGAGTAACCTTTAATTTACAGATCTGCCAAGGGGCTATTTGGAGCACTAAATTATCCCTGTAGATCTCTTAATGAAATTGTATTTCCCTTTCATATTACATTATTCAGATAACTGATAACTTCATTGAACTGCGGACATAAATGTTGTACCTAAATTAACACACAGTCTGAGTCAAAGGCCACCAGCATGACTGCGTGGCCAGAACCCAATCAGGGTGTAAAGAGGTGGAGATCTAATCACCAGGGCTGGGTTTCTCATCCAGGGAGTCACAAAAATTTAGTGAGTTATGGTAGCAAGTTGTCTGTAAGCCTCACCTATTGGATTAAAGACCAGAGGTCTTGGAATTGATAGAGTGTGAGGGTTTTTAGTAATCATAAAAGCAATTCTCGACCCATAGTTTATTTTCTCTACTTTGCACACCACCTCCTCCCTACAGCAGACACATAAACCAGAGTATCTCTTGTAACTGCATACCTGCCTTTATGCCTCAATGATTCATTATCATCTCCCAGTGACACACAGCTCTTTTGGACATATCCTTGGAAGGTAGGATGCTCAGGGATGTACTCCCTGATGGATGACATGCTTTCAAGGCTGGGGAGAAAGGTGTGTAAATTACTCCAAAAGGAATCACAATCCAAAACCCAGTCAGCTCGTGTTCAAACACTGCCACAAGAGCCCAAAAATCATCCTCAGCTGAGGACAGTGAATAACAATTGATGTGGGAATTAGTTCCCTACATGCATCCATGACATCGCCCATTCCTCCTTAATGTGGAGGACTGAAGGGCAAGAAGGGATTTCCCAGATCATTGTGTCTTGATCTTGTTGTTGCAGGCTGCCAAATTATGTGCCAATAGTTTAGTTCTGTATCCTGACACCATCCAGAATCTGTTCCAGAGCCTTGCTCCTCTGATGGTTAGAAATTTCTAACTAAAGATTATCTCTAGCTAGTCTGTATATGTCTGTTCTTTCACCTGCATCCCTTCTCTGGTGCTAAATACCCATCCTGTGCATTTCCTCCCCCTCACGGATTTGCTGACAGTTGCTACACATGCTTACCCTTCTTCTGCTAGGCTGTAAAAGTTATAATCCTCATTTCACTTCTCATAAAAGACACTTTCTTGTTCCTATCCACTCTACTTTCCTGCCTCTGTTGTTTGTAATTCATCTCACTTAAATGTAGAGGGCCAGAATTTTTCATTTACATGTTATATAGAAAAATGTTACAATTTCTGAAGCTTGATGTAAGAGCAGTGCCTTACACAGTGGTATTATTACTTGCTTACCTGCACCATATGTGCTTGTGCCAGTGCAGCCTACCAAGGTATTTGCCTTTTCATAGCTATGCCACGTCTGTGTCTTCCTTATTAAGGAAGACATTTATGTTTCCTTACCATTTCTCCTTCATTTGTCCACTTAGCAGTCTTTCGAGGACCACTGAAAGAAATTGTCAGTAACTTCCCTGAGACTGATATAGCTCCCCTTTTTTGGTCATTTCCTTGCTCACTGTACAGCTTTTGCACTGGTCCTCATGTCTTCTGATTTTACGTACACTTTCTCACATGACACTGTCTCAAATGGGTTTTGATTATCTATACAAGGTAAATCCCATGGGCATAATCTCTTTATCAGAGAAAGGTATCAAGCAACACAACATGTTGTCCCTTTCATAAACCTGTGCTGGTTTTCAATCTGCTTTCTACTCAACTCCATGTCTTTGATTGTTCCTTGCTTTCACACTGATTCAAAGACACACTGTACAATTACAATGAGATTATTAATGTTTGGTTGTCTCTATCACTTTCCTTCCCGTTTTTTTTCTTTCAACTACAGCACTATTCTCCAAGAGTTGTAGCATACATTTATAGAATTGCTGCTGTGAATGCAATTTCACCCTTCTGGCTTTTGGCATTGCAGGACAGCGATACTCCAGTCTGTCCTAGAGGAGCACATTAATCTCATTGTGTTCACTATTTCCCACATTTAGCAATGTATTTTCTATACATGCGTTCTCACTGGCCAGCACATCTTTACTTACAGATCTAACCTCATCCATTTTTTGAAGACTGATGATGGGCAAAAAATAGGAGTTTGATCTATATTTTTTTACCCTTGAAGATTATAAATACCTTTTTCTTTTCCTGTCCACACTAAGCTTGAGATCAAAGGAGAAGTCCAGTGGTTATCACAACACAGGCAAGAGAAAAGTGACAATATCCAAAAAACTTTAGTAAGGCAGAGCTGCATTTAAATGTAATCCTCTCTTGCTGAGAACTGTCCTGTTTTACAGATGAAGGATGATCCAGCCACGTAGGATTTCATTGCCTTTTCTTTGATATATCAGCACATTCAATGTTACAGCCCTCCCACCTGTCTGCTTTAGTTTATTGTCAACCATTACCTCACAGTGCTAAGCACAGCCTAAACTGAGCTCCTCACAGCACATACCTGCCAGTTCAGAGGTCCATAAACTGCTGTGCCTAAGAGGCTGTCTGAGTAAACTATAAGAATGCAATAAAGATGACTGGAGTGCAATTACAGTTGCTAACTCAGCTTTGAAAATGACATCTTAAGTCAGGATCATCCCACAAATAGACAAACTATAGGCTGCAAATGGGAAATCTTTGACTCCTCGGCTAACTCTGCCCTGGCTCTGCGACCTTGGGCCAATCTTTCACCTCTCCAGGCATTCTCTTCCTCTCCTACCTTGCCTCTTTAGACTGCTGCATCTCTGGGGACAGAAGCAGATTTCTCTTTCATTTCTTTTTCTTGCCTGATGCTTCTCACAACTCAAAAAATATACCAACCCCCTCAGGTTCTGTTTCTCTTTTAATCCTCCACCCACACATGAAAGCTGAGCTATTCTCTCCCTGGCCCCAGTGCTGTCAGGAGCAGATGCACACCTGGGAGTGTGAGCTTTCTGCTCAGCACACAGAGTGTGTACACAGGTGGGAGCAGGGCTGCAAAGTAAAAAGGGGGCTGGCTTCTTCACAAGCCCAAACTGGAACTTTATTTGAAGCAAACCTCAGGGGAGCAAGAGCATCTTTTTCATTCTTTAAAGGATTTTGAAGGTACAGCACTCCTTTCTGCATCATACCAGGGGATTTACAGTAGAGTAGGTTTCTCTCACTCTCCAAGGAATAGGTATTCATACCTTCTAACTAAATTGCTAAAGGCCCTTCAACCTGCTACCAACTTCCCTTGGCTGCTCTTTCCCATATTGTCTGTCTTTGCCAGTGAACATCACATCCCCCAGGTGCTGGGCAGGTGCATCTATGCTGATGTTTCTTATCCTCTAGCATCCATTGGTGCCCTGTAAGACATCAGAAGGTCCTTCACAAAATCACTACTAGAAATAAAGCTCAATTGTGCTTTTTTTTAATATACGTGGAATTGACCAAAAACTCAGCATGAGAGCAGTAACTAGTCACTGCATGTTGGCCACATTTTTGTTTAGTGCAAAAAGCATTGTAGCATCAGCTCAGGTGATACCCGAGGATTTTTTTTTTTTCCACATAGCTTCCATAGTTCTTTGATTAAAAGAGTAGTCAAGATGTTTTGATCTGTTCCACCTGCCCATGCCTGTGGTTTTAGCTCCCTAATAGCCCATCTTCACACCTGAGGTATGTATTTGCTCTCCTGCCTTCTCTCTTCAGAGTAAGTCACCTCACCACACTCTCTACTTTCCATAGGAGAAAGTCATGAACAAGTGTGAAAAGATAGATGTCTAAGGAAAATAAGATCAGCCCTGCCTGGTGAGTTGGCTCAAGTCTAGCTCAGCCAAAGTCCTCAAATGCATTGAACACTGAGAATCTCCACCCACTGCTAAATTTTATCTAATGGGCCCAATCTGCTGTGAGCAAGTCTGTGCAATACATGGTGGCAGTGTGACATTTTTACCCCTGCTAAAGCACATTTTCAGGTACAGTGGGATGTGGAGGTTGCATTTTCAAAGGCAGAAAGCTTCTCTTCTTCATGTCATTGCTTTTCAATGGATTACTGAGAACTCGCCAGCGCTTAAATTTCTGGGGCTGATTTCTGACATAGACATGTGAGATTTGCTCCTTCAAGAGTCGTTAGCAAGGTTTGAACCCGTGACCCGTGGAGCTGAACACAGATCCACACCTTTCAAACTCAAAGCTGAACTTCACCAGCTGCATTAGGCTCTTATCTTCTTAGACAACAGGGATGCATGACGTACACTTTGAAGGCACCTGCAAGTTCTCCTGAAGCCAACTACCCGAGGGCAAGGATTTGGCCTCTCAGTATTTTGTGGATTTCCTTGCTCAGACCAGTCAATTAAAACACAGTGACATTTGTTATAATACTCCCTTTCCAGCTGTCTTCTATGGTTTTTCAACTGGCTTTGGTGCCCAGCAGGAGCTATAAAGGGAGCAAGTGTCTGACATTTCAAATTCAAGCAGCCGTGACACTTGCTGGATCAGCCCCTCTGAAGTCAGTCACATAACACACCCCTCATCCACCTATCCAAGCAGGTCTGACTGGAGTGAGTGCTTCTGCTGACAGAATAAGTTTTCTTTGGTAAATTTATGATTTGTGTGGTATTTATTGATGAGGGTCAAGCTGAAGATGAGCCCAACATAAAACCTTTCCCCAGTACCATAAGCCAAAGAGAAAGAGAAAATAATTAAAAGGAAAGAAGGAGATAGATGTCAACTTTGCAACTTAGACCAAGTCCAGTAGGAATATGACAGAGTGCAAAGATATTCTGAGTTCTGAATGTAGGAGACTGAGCTGTAGAATGGCATTGGGACACTGCTGGTTTCTACCAGGTCAACAGAACCCACTGATGAGTTCTTCAGTTCAGATTTCCAGAAGCATGAAAACACTGAACATAGACAGCAAGATGGAAGAAAAAAGAGAATTGGAAATAGAAAAACACCACCATGTTTCTGTGCCTGCCTAACTGGGGTAATGGACACTCACTGAATGCTCTTGCAACAGTAGAAATTTGCCAGTTTAATGGTCACTGTGGTTCTCTTCAGTGCATTTCACTGCTCAGCCACATATCAACTCGCTTGTACCTTCTCTCGTGGCTGATCGGACTAAAAAGGATGCCCTGCTTCCAAGAGGTTTTGCCCTCTGGATAAAGGCTCAAACCTACAAGCTGTGGAGTCAAGGGATGATCTGAGGAGGGAGAGGAACTCTACAACAGCTTTGTCCTCTTATTTGTAAAACTGAGTATTTCACATAAGAGGGAATGGTGCTGACACAAGCTGAGCTCACTGAATCCAGCTCTGGAAGACTTTGAAGTGTCTGTCCTCTGCCTCCTTGTGCTGTTGCTCTCTTGAGACACCAAGTGAGTGCTCAAGACTCATCCCAAGTTAACAAAGTGCTGCCTCTCAATCTCTTCTCACTGTGTCTCAAAAAGCAAAGCAGTACTTTTATCCTCTGTACCACAGCAGGGCCATAACTTCTGGCACAGAGAAGAAAAGTTAGGTGCTGAGCTGAACAGCAGAGTTAATTGATTGGAAAATGTTCAGTAAGATATTCCTTCTTAAGAAATGATGAATCAACAAGAGCCTGTCCTCCTTTTTTTTTTTTTCCCTAAAGACCAGTTCATTTTTGTTGAAGAAGATGAGAAATCAAAGTCCCTAATCAGTATCTGAGTAGACGAAGGAAACACAAACCATTCTATTCCCATACGTGTTCTTGCATGGTTGTTACTCAGAATGGTATCAAACGGGGTTGAAAGAGTCCCTTCCCTCCTAACAAGGAGAGCATCCACAGGGCGTGCCGTAGAGGGACTTGACTACCAAGCTGTTTGCTCTCCCAAGTCTATTCTGTTCCTCTACCTCCCTTCCTCATTTCTTGTGAAAAATACATGACTAAAGGCAAATATTTTGATAGGTCTCCAATGCACATGGGTTTGACACGAAGAACTCCTTTAAGCTTCAACATTTTTCATGAGTCGGGAAAATGGATTCACGCTCGCTTCTGGTGACACAAACCATTTTCTGCTATGAACAGCCTGCTTTCAAAACTACCTCTTAACATCCATCCTTCAGCCAGTTCCTAAAATATGTGCCCCTTCAAGTGTACTTCTGTTGGGTTTCTGATTAGCCCTCAAAGGCTAATCAAACTCATGAGAATTTAATTGCCTAGAGTGTTAGTACATAAGGACCACAGTGCATTAATGACAAAATAAAAGACACTTTATTCAAGATGAAATACTGTCCTTATTGTTGCTTTTAATCATTGGAATGGGTTTGATGATAAGAGGTAGAGATACTCTCAAACATCCAAGAATTATTAATCTTGTTTGTTTATGCAGGGAAAATGGATAGATTCATGTAATATAAAACAAGGGCAAGAAAAAAAGTAATTTTACACAAATGTCTTATTATTGAAATGTTTACTTCTGTTTCACATGATTGAAGAGGACAAGGAGATCAGCAGAATGAAAGGAGTTTTTCAAAACCAAACAATTCTTCTAACATTCTCCTGTCTGTTTTCTTTCACACACAGGAATTGCTCACAGACAGCTTTGTGGCAATTTTAATGACTTCTGTTAAGCTTTTGAGTGAGGAGAGAAAA